>NC_084614.1:26431298-26573798 GCF_033978795.1 Nerophis ophidion | reverse complement strand
AACAAAGGTTATATTACAAAGTATTGAGTTAAATTTTTGTTATTGACCAAATACTTATTTCCCACCATAATTTACAAATAAATTATTTGAAATTCCTACAATGTGAATTCCTGGATTTTTTTTTTTTCACATTCTGTCTCTCACAGTTGAAGTGTACCTATGATGAAAATTACAGACCTCTGTCATCTTCTTAAGTGGGAGAACTTGCACAATCGGTTGCTGACTAAATACTTTTTTGCCCCACTGTATATATATATATGTATGTATATATGTATCTGTTTATATATGTATAAATATATGTATGTATATATATATGTATATGTGTGTATATATACAAAAGTATATATATGTGTGTGTATATATGCATATAAATATATACACACATATATAAGATACACTTATGTGTGTATATACATATATACTAGGGGTGTGGGGAAAAAATCGATTCGAATACGAATCGTGATTCTCACGTTGTGCGATTCAGAATCGATTCTCTTTTTTTTTTTTAAATCGATTTAAAAAATATATTTTATTTTTTTTTTATCAATCCAACAAACCAATACACAGCAATACCAAAAATATGCAATCCAATTCCAAAACCAAACCTGACCCAGCAACATTCAGATTTGCAATAAACAGAGCAATTGAGAGGAGACACAAACACGACACAAAACCAAAAGTAGTGAAACAAAAATGAATATTATCAACCATTTACCATGAATTGATTAACATGGACCCTGACTTAAACAAGTTGAAAAACTTATTCTGGTGTTACCATTTAGTGGTCAATTGTGCGGAATATGTACTGAACTGTGCAATCTACTAATAAAAGTATCAATCAATCAATCAATCAAAAACAACAGTATCAATATTAGTTATAATTTCAGCATAGCAGTGATTAAAAATCCCTCATTGACATTATCATTAGACATTTATAAACATTTTTAAAAAATAACAATAGCGTCACAGTGGCTTACACTTGCATAGCATCTCATAAGCTTGACAACACACTGTGTCCAATGTTGTCACAAAGATAAAATAAGTCATATTTTTGGTTTGTTTAATAGTTAAAACAAATTTACATTATTGCAATCAGTTCATAAAACATTGTCCTTTACAATTCTAAAAGCTTTTTTTTTTTAAATCTACTACTCTGCTAGCATGTCAGCAGCCTGAGGTAGATCCTGCTGAAATCCTATGTATTGAATGAATACAGAATCATTTTGAATCGGAATAATATCGTTTTTGAATCGAAAATCGCGTTGAATAGAAAAAATCGATATATAATCGAATCGCGACCCAAGAAATTATATTGAATCGAATCCTGGGACACCCAAAGATTCGCAGCCCTAATAAATAAATAAATATATATATGTATGTGTGTGTGTGTATGTATGTATGTATGTATATATATATATATATATATATATATATATATATATATATATATATATATATATATATATATATATATATATGTATATATATATATATATATATATATATATATATATATAAATTGTGTAATTTAAGGCATTCTTCTGGTTGACTGCTTTCAGAGTTGTTTAGTTCTTCTTTTCTGATCAACATTTTTTATGTCAAAGCTTACACATGTATTTCAGTTTTAGCAATGTTCTGTCTGTTCCCATGCATCACACACTAAGTAATTTGTTGTTGAGTGGATTGAATTACTTATAAGGACGTTTGTAAAATGACTGTCATTAGCTTTTGTTTTAAAATATAGAACATAACGTGTAATACAACTAACAATTTGCATTGATGTGCAGTTTTTAAATCAAAATGAATATGTGCCTTATACCAAATACCGAAATCGAAACAGGCAAATGTGTTTTGTTTATTTCTGTTTTGTTTTTTTGCTAAGAAGTGACTACAAAGTAGTGTTCAAAACTTGCCACTACATATTTCGAAGCTTGCAATAATAAAATGCTGTTAAGCTCTTAGTTGTTATAATGATAACAAAACTCTACAGACGCTAACTCTCATTAGCTCGGGTTTGATTTAGTAGTGCCTTTACTTTTTACCTTAAATAAAAACTAAATGTGGCTGTTGAAGGTTTTGGTAATATAACATTGCAATGTCTGTTTTTCACCATGGCCTTTGACCCATTAGATTCCTTCCTACCCTCATCCATAATTTAACTTATTTTATATGTTGTGTTATTTTATATTACCTGTACATTTTGATTAGTTTGTTGTTGGCTGCAATGGTGAAAGCCCTTTAACACAAAACTTGTTTGCAGAATTTATACCTAAACCCAGAGCAATGTCAGACTGTATTAAATTATTAATTAAAGATGCTCATACTGTGTCGTCATATTTGTTATTGGTCCCTTTTACTGCAAATTAGAAGTGAGTGACCATTTTCCCCTCAAACACTGATTAGGCAAGCTTAGTTTTACAATACTGCTTTTTGGGGGGTTTTTTTAGCTCTTACAAAAAAACACAAGTGTGTATTGATATTGACAGATGGTACATTCACTTCCTGTTTGTAAAAAAATAACTCCACCATTATTTATAAGCTATAAACAGGTTGTATTTCTGATTCAGAGTACACTCACTGTCCACGATAGATAGATAGGTAGACAGATAGACAGATAGCACTTTATTGATTCCTTCAGAAGAGTTCCCGTAGGAAGATTTTATATATAATATATATATATATATATATATATATATATATATATATATATATATATATATATATATATATATATATATATATATACACATACAGTTGTGATCAAAATGATTCAACCCCCACACAATTTTGGTGTTTTAGCAAGTTGGACATTTATTCCGTATTTTGTTTATAGTTATATCAAATAAAGATGCATTAAATAGACAAATGCTATTTGAATTACAACATTATATTTTGTAACATAATAAACAGTGTCATTTCTGTTAATATCTCATTGAAAAAATTATTCAACCCCTTGAAGATCATAACTCTTAAGAACAGAATTTGAATAAGGTATTTTCAATCAGGTGTTGAAAACACCAGTAGATGTGATTACAACCATAACGAGCAACAATTAAACTGATGAAAAAGACTGTGACACTCAGCTTCTTGTAGATGGTCAATGGTGTATTTGCAGAATGGTGAAGTCCAGGGAGTGGTCAAAGAAGTCAGGAGAGGAGGTAATTTCTCTTCATAAGAAAGGATATGGCTATAAAAAAATAGCAAAGACCTTACACATTCCAAGAGACACAGTTGGGAGCATAATTTGCAAGTTTAAAGCTAAAGGCACAGTGGAGACACTACCTCGACGTGGTAGAAAGAGGATGCTGTGTGCAACTGCTGTCCGGTATTTGAAGCGTACAGCGGTGAAAAACCCCAGGGTAACAGCTGAGGAACTACAACAGGACATTGCACAGGGGGAAATGCAGGTTTCGTCCCAGACAATAAGGCGCGCACTACGAGATGAAGGCCTCCAAGCCAGAACACCCAGGCGCACCCCACTTCTGACTACCAGGCACAAGAAAAATAGACTCCAGTATGCCAAAAATCATCTGGACAAACCCCAAAGGTTTTGAGAAACTGTTCTATGGAGTGATGAGACAAAACTGGAACTCTTTGGGCCTATGAATCAACGTTTTGTCTGGAGGAGAAAAAATAAAGCTTACAAAGAGAAGAACACCTTGCCTACTGTTAAGCATGGTGAGGGGTCAGTCATGCTCTGGGGCTGTTTCTCTACCTCAGGTACCGGGAATCTCCAGCACGTTCAAGGCATTATGAATTCTATTTCCTACCAGGATATATTAGATGCAAATGTCATGAAGTCAGTGACGAAGCTGAGGCTTGGGAGACGTTGGACATTCCAACAGGACAAGGATCCCAAGCATACCTCCAAATCAACATCAGAGTGGTTGCAGAAGAAGGGCTGGAAGACTCTGGAGTGGCCTTCACAGTCGACAGACCTAAATCCTATACAAAACCTGTGGTGGGACTTGAAGAAGGCAGTTGCAGCACGCAAGCCCAAGAATATGAATGAACTGGAGGCCTTTGTCCAAGAGGAATGGGCTAAAATACCTGTAGATCGTTGCAAGAAGCTTGTGTCCAGTTATGTATCACGTTCGAAGGATGTAATTACTGCCAAAGGGTGTTCTACTAAGTACTAAAGATGCATGTAACTAGGGGGTTGAATAATTTTGTCAATGAGATATTAAGAAAAATGTCCTTTTTTGGTATTTTGTAAAATACAGTGTTACAATTTAAGTTGCATTTGTCTATTTGACACATCTTTATTTGATATGACTATAAACAAAATACGGAATAAATGTCCAACTTGCTAAAACACCAAAATTGTGTGGGGGTTGAATAATTTTGATCACAACCGTATATATATGATTTTCCTGCAGGAAGATTATATATATGATTTTCCTGCGGGAACTATCCTGAAGTAGTTTATATATATATATATATATATTATTGGCCCTAGTGTGTGAATGTGAGTGTGAATGTTGTCTATCTGTGTTGGCCCTGCGATGAGGTGGCGACTTGTCCAGGGTGTATCCCGCCTTCCGCCAGCGCCCCCCGCGACCCCCGAAAGGGAATAAGCGGTAGAAAATGGATGGATGGATGAATATATATATATATATACACACACAAACAAATTATGTGTATAAAAAAGGTACCAGTCTGCAAAAATATGTATTACTTAATGTTTATTTTTGTAATTTGTATTTAGCAGCTGGAAGTTTAAGAAGTGCTTTTTGTATGGAGGGTTGTTTTAAAATGTGTTTATTTAGCTACATGAGAAGAATACAACTTTAGTAAACGGCGCCTAGTTGAAGAACGTCGTTGTATAAATCCGTGAATGTGATTGGCTGTGGGTATTTTAAAAAATGTGAATCCCGGGGACGTATGAGTGTTGCCAGATGAGGAAATTACATGTTGGATTGTGAAGAAAAATGTCGTACATACCCAAGTTGACGACGACGTTGCTTAGTTTGGACCCCCTTCTACTGTAAAAGAGTACCACAGACCATGAATAGTATAGCTTGTAATGTAGTTTTACCTTTAAATACACGTTGTTAATGAACACAGCACTGTTAGAAAATACCCACCTCAGAGTAAACAGTGGGTGTATCCTTTGTTTGTCATTATCCATATATTGAACAGGTAAATCATCATAGATTAGGAGGTTTACAAGTATTGTTAGGGAATCGTCCAAATAATTATCGCACGTTTGGCAACGTTGGGGACGGACTTGTTTTTTTTTCTTCCTGTCTTCCAGTGACGTCATCGGTCACTTCCGCTGACATGAGGACGACGGCGTCGATACAAAAAGAAGACTGAAGGAAAACAGGAAAATACATTTTGGAGAACACTCAAAACTCAACATGAATTCCGCGTACATTTAAACTCCGTGCTCTAATTATTAATCGACCTGAATCATTTTGGTCACGTGGTGCTTGAGCGGCAATAGCTCCTTTTTTTTTTTTTTTTTTTTTTTTTTTTTTTTTTTTAGAGTTTATTGTTCTTCGGCAGCCAACCTGCTTCCTCTACTTGGCTAGCTAGCCTCGGCTAGGTTATAGTTTGCCGTCACATTGTGCGCTTATTTTTGGTTCCAATTAGCAAGTTCATCTGTAGGTAACAGCGTGGTTAATCCGTTCGGTTTACCACGGGACTGCTTCAGCTCTGTGACAATAGTTGGACGAGAATGGCAACAACGGCGCTGTACGCTTGCACAAAGTGTAACCAGCGGTACCCGTTCGAGGAGCTCTCGCAGGGCCAGCAGCTCTGCAAGGTAAGCAAGTGTGGGAAATCGTTAAAAAAAAATCATCGCAAGTATACCCTAATAGTTGTTATTAATGCGTAACAAACCAGCGAGATTACATAATAGCAAAAAATAGAAAATGTTTTTTTTTCACTGCCACGTGAACAAATGGTAGTCTACTTTCTACATATTATACATAGCACGTTTTAGTGTTGACATCAGTTACTGTGAATAAACTAGTATCGTTAACTAGTGTTTTCGACCCGACACGCACTGGCCACTTCATTAGGTCCATCCGCACAATCCAAGGAAGTTCAATACAAGTGATCATTTTAAATTGCCATGTCAGGAAAGGCGTTCAGTTATTAACAACTTTATTACTATATATGTCAAATTATGCACTGGTGTAACACTAAACTGCATCATACTAAGTACATATCCAATGTTATTTTATATGGCCCGCGTAAGCTTGAAAATAATTAAGTAATAAGTAAGCCAATAAAGTACTTTTACTTTCTACCTATCTCTGTTATTATACATCACACAATTTTTTTGTTAAAAAAAATACTCAAATATCTGCTTAACTTATGATTTCAAATGTATCCATCAAATTCTACACTGTAAAAATGACTATATTTACAGTTAAAAAAAGAACCAAACCATGTAACCGTTTTTCCATTTTCAGTAACATAATGTAAAAATTAACAGATTTTACATTCCAAAATAAAACTGCCAGCTCAGTCACCAGAATCTTACCGTAAAAAAATTTAGCTTTTCGATTTACTGTAACATGCAGTAAAAAAAACGTTACGGTAAAGTTCTGGCAACTGAGATCACAGGTTTTTGTTACTGCAAAGTCTACATGTTTTTTTTTACATGGTAAGTTTAAAAAAAAAAAATAAATAAATGTGGTAATATGCCAAGGCAATTGGGTAATAATATCACGAGGCCAATCCTGTTACAAGCAGCCCTCTGATGGCAGCCATAACTCTGATTTGGCATTCAAAGAAAGTAAGTTTTACACTCCTGATTTATTCTATGACAAACTATAATCCCTGTGATAAACATATTTTCTATTATACATTGCTGGTAATTTATGAGCTGGGAGATCCAAGTTGGAACTTCCGTTTGCATGTTCTTCCCGTGTATTCCAAAAACATTTTATTATCTCAATACAGCGTCCATCAGCTGTGACTGAGAGTTAATGAGGGGAGAAAAAATGCAGCAGGCGATGTGTCGGAAACGTTGGCACAACTTGTCTATAAAGTCTTTAATTTGTTTACTAGGATGTTCACTGGTCTTTTATATAACTGCAAATGGCATCAGTGTTCAAATAACATCAATCCATGCTAAAATGTTTTCTCATCTCATCGAACTGAACAAAGATTGTGTATTCAATGTGCGAGGTATAACTCTTTATTTTTGTTGGCCAAACTTGTACTGAACCACAAGGAGGACTTGGAGAATTAACAAATCTTGTTTATTGGACTTCCATCTTCATTGGTCAAACTGCTTTGTGTTTTATTTTGATATCAAAAAGTAAATGCCATGTTTGTTTTTTTTACATTACTTGTGTTTTTTTTCATGTCACAAAGGTATTACTTCAAAAAACATTTGTGACACAGCATTTTGTTAATGTTTTATTGTGTATGGTTAATTCCTATATGACGTATTTCTGCTCAAACGCTTAATGGATCTGTCCCATTACCCCATCTACATGTACATATAAATGTTCATAACTTAAAAAAAAAAGTCAAAATAGAGATATAGGCATCATGTAGTGACAAAAAGCTGACAAGTTGATATCATTAAAAAATAATTAAAAAAACTAATATTTGTCTTTAGATTTATGGATAACGTTTATCTATAGCCTTTTTATTAGACATAAAGTAAATGATGGTATCACGTTCACACCCCAACACTGTTTTACCTAACAAACAGTATTCGTGATTTCAATGTTAATAACAATAATCTTAATTATTACTTTGGCCATAATTGGCAGCCCTAGATCTCATCGATGAAAAATATTTGTATCTTAATGGACAAAAAGTGCAGTTACGTCTTATGACCATCAGGTGCCATTTTTCAACATTCTTATACATCCATCCATCCATTTTCTACCGCTTGTCGCTTTTGGGGTCGCGAGGGGGTCCAGGAGCCAATATCGAGGCCTGAAAATGGATGGGTCATTTATTGTTATATGTTGTTAATTACATTAGATTGTGGCCAAAACACTTCGAACAAGAAAAATAATTGTGCAGAGATAATCTCTCCTCTGTTATTCCCTTTCCTTAGGAGTGTCGCATTGCCCATCCAATAGTGAAGTGCACATACTGCAGATCTGAGTTCCAGCAGGAAAGGTGATACATGGATTCTTAGAATGTATGATTAGTGATAAGGTGCTGTAAAGTATCTGCATGATTCATTTACTACATGCTTGTTTCTGGACAGTAAAACAAATACCATCTGCAAGAAATGTGCCCAGAACGTCAAACAATTTGGAACGGTGAGTTGATGAATAGTGCATGTTTTATCAGTTGCGATATATGTGAATACTTTTTAATTGTCTCTTTCTGTAGCCCAAACCATGCCAGTACTGTAACATCATTGCCGCTTTCATTGGGACAAAGTGCCAACGTTGTACAAATTCAGAAAAGAAATACGGTCCGCCACAGACGTGTGAGCAGTGTAAGCAGCAGTGTGCTTTTGACCGCAAGGAAGAAGGCAGGAGGAAGGTACAAAACTGGCAAACGCTATGTAATTGAAGTGACAGTGCGTCTTATAACCGTGTCTTGTCCCACAGGTGGATGGGAAACTGCTGTGCTGGCTCTGCACTCTTTCTTACCGCCGCGTCCTACAGAAAACCAAGGAGCAGAGGAAGGGCTTTGGCTCCTCCAACTCGTCTGTGCTTAATGAGAAAGACCACCAGTCAAGGCAGCAGCAGCAGCAGCAGCAGCATCATCATCATCATCACCATCAGCAACACAGACACAGCAGCTCTCACCACAAGTACATAATTTACTTTATACAGTTGACCGCAGTCATATATGGAACACAATCACTTGTATGGTATTTTATTTACACTATATACATGTAAAAAATTATGTTTTTTGTTATAAGGTGGGCAAAAGTACTGTATTGACCCAAATAAGGGGGCTCAAGATGTATACATGAAAAGCAACTAGTGGTGCCAAACCATTATGATTCAACAGAGTCTAAGCTTTTTCTTCTGTTACTCTCACATACAAGTAACCTGCTGAGAGGCGGCAGTAGGGATGGGCGATATGGCTGAAAATACATATATATAATGTATGTATATATGTGTGTGTATATATATATATATATATATATATATATATGTATATGTATATATATATATATATATATATATATATATATATATATATATATATATATATATATATATATATATATATGTATATGTATATATATATATATATATATATATATATATATATATATATATATATATATATATATATATATATATATATATATATACACAAACCCCGTTTCCATATGAGTTGGGAAATTGTGTTAGATGTAAATATAAATGGAATACAATGATTTGCAAATCATTTTCAACCCATATTCAATTGAATGCACTACAAAGACAAGATATTTGATGTTCAAACTGCAAAGCATTTTTTGTTGTATGTGTATATATATATATATATATATATATATATATATATATATATATATATATATATATATATATATTTATGTGTGTAAAAATGTGTATGTATACAGTGGGGCAAAAAAGTATTTAGTCAGCCACCGATTGTGCAAGTTCTCCCACTTAAAATAATGACAGAGGTCTGTAATTTTCATTATAGGTACACTTCAACTCTGAGAGACAGAATGTGGAAGAAAAAAAAAATCCAGGAATTCACATTGTAGGAATTTTAAATAATTTATTTGTAAATTAAGGTGGAAAATAAGTATTTGGTCAACCATTCAACGCTCTCACTGATGGAAGGAGGTTTTAGCTCAAAATCTCACGATACATGGCCCCATTCATTCTTTCCTTACCACGGATGAATCGTCCTGTCCCCTTAGCAGAAAAACAGCCCCAAAGCATGATGTTTCCACCTCCATGCTTCACAGTAGGTATGGTGTTCTTGGGATGCAAGTCAGTATTCTTTTTCCTCCAAACACGACGAGTTGAGTTTATACCAAAATGGATACATGGATGATACATCAGAAGATTGGGAGAATGTCATGTGGTCAGATGAAACCAAAATAGAACTTTTTGGTATAAACTCAACTCGTGGTTGGAAAAAGAATACGTGTATATATATATATATATGTGTGTGTGTATATATATATATATATATATGTGTATGTATGTATGTATATATATATGTATGTATATGTGTGTATATATATGTATATATACATATGTATATATATACATATATATATACATATATATTTATATATACATATGTATATATGTATATATATATATATATATATATATATATAATTAAAAATAACCCATTAGTTCATGTATATATATATACATATATATTTATATATACATATGTATATATGTATATATATATATATATAATTAAAAATAACCCATTAGTTCATGTCCTTAAAGCCGTCCTGTGCCCAGGGACTTATTTCCTCAGTTTGTAAACAATAACAAAAACGACAAAATATTTTTTGACAATAATAAATATCGATCTAATCACTATACTATATCATCCATATACTGATACAATAATTGGTATGGAGCCGCCCACCTCTTTTCACATTAGCTTATCCTCCTACTTGTGCAGCGTAGCATTCTTCACTTGTATTTTCTGCCATAAAGGCGAGGATTACTTAAATAGAAGTGGCTTTGCACTGTGAAGGGACATCAGCCACTAAAAAAAAGTGCCATGGTGCTTTGAGAATTTGTTAGTTGGCTTGTCACTGTCAAATTTTTGGGACAGAGGCTAAAATTTGTCATGAACATGCAGTATCACAATACAACGATAGTGTTAAAGCCCTATCGACTGCCAAATTAATACAAATTTTATCGACTATATAGCGGAACCCTACCTTGTGGTTCTCTATAAGGATTATTTTTTTATTCATCATATGATTTGGATTTAGTATTGTATCCTCTCTTTGGCAGACTAAGTGGGAGCTTGAGTCCTGAGCAAGAGCAAGGATTGTGGAAGCAGAGGTAAAGAACAAGTTAAGTAGTTTTTAGACCCTTAGGACCTTTTTTGATTTTTCACTATTTCCAGCCATAAATCGTCTTCGATTCAAAAAGAGACTCCAAAGAAGAAACCAAAACTGGAGATGAAGCCATCAAACGGTGACAGGTATGATAATGATACCGGGCAAAATTTTTGCGTCT
Source organism: Nerophis ophidion (assembly GCF_033978795.1). Classification (NCBI taxonomy): domain Eukaryota; kingdom Metazoa; phylum Chordata; class Actinopteri; order Syngnathiformes; family Syngnathidae; genus Nerophis; species Nerophis ophidion. The sequence goes on along the minus strand of NC_084614.1, from coordinate 26,562,675 downwards.
GTTTTAGTTTTAACGGACCACCTCGACTATCTGTTCCCCAAGCAGTAGTTCCATCACCCAGTCCATGGATTCAGGGGGAACCGACAACTTCATTCTCATCAGCCAACTGAAAGAAGAGGTGATGTCACTGAAGAGACTGCTGCAACAAAAGGATCAGACCATACTGGAGAAGGAACGCAAGGTTTCAGATCACACAAATAACACCAATGGTTGTTGGCTTTGGGTTTGGAAACTGATCCGGAATATGTGTTTTTAGCTCACAGAACTGAAGGCTGACTTTCAGTATCAAGAGTCCAACATGAGAGTCAAGATGAACCAAATGGAGAAGGCACACAAAGAGTCTATGGAACAGCAACAGGTAGATCTCACTTTTGTTTACCAATGTATATAATATATTTGGTGTCATGGATTACTAAAGCATCATAAAGATAAACTGCGAAAAGTAAAGTACAATGTAGTTGTACAGCATGTTAAAATGAACTGATTTTAACAATTTGCAATGTACAGTACCTTGTTTTTTGTATGATTGACCACTTTTCGTATGATTTTGGTAATACATAAATATATATATATATATATATATATATATATATATATATATATATATATATATATATATATATATATATATAGTTGTTGCCCTTAATTCAACAACTTACCTAGTTCAATAATACATTTTGCTGGAATGCGATATTATGGTCAGCATTATTTTAAGGCCAATTTAAGCACTAATAATCGTATTTTTCGGACTATAAGTCGCAGTTTTTTTCATAGTTTGGCCAGGGGTGCGACTTATGTGTGAAATTATTAACACATTACCGTAAAATATCAAATATTATATTTAGCTCATTCACGTAAGAGACTAGACGTATAAGATTTCATGGGATTTAGCGATTAGGAGTGACAGATTGTTTGGTTAACGTATAGCATGTTCTATATGTTATAGTTATTTGAATGACTCTTACCATAATATGTTACGTTAACATACCCGGCACGTTCTCAGTTGATTATTTATGCATTGTATAACGTACACTTATTCAGCCTGTTGTTCACTATTCTTTATTTATTTTAAATTGCCTTTCAAATGTCTATTATTGGTGTTGAGTTTTATCAAATAAATTTCCCCAAAAATGTGACTTATACTCCAGTGCGACTTATATGTGTTTTTTTCCTTCTTTATTAAGCACTTTCGGCAGGTGCGACTTATACTCTGGAGCGACTTTTACTCCGGAAAATTACGGTACATAGATGACAATAATACAAGTGTTCCTTTCTAACGCAATAAATTTTGATTTATCATTAGTTTTTGTATTTGGAAGGTCAGTAACTTTTAATAATCCGAAAGAAGTTAACAATCAATACAAATAAAATGAACCACGTTATCTTTGTTGTTAAAATTGCACTCAAACAAATATTGAACATCTTGAAGTCAAGTTTTTTTCTGGGTCATGTTTTTTTTTTGTTTTTTGTTCTATTGTTTTTCAACAAATTGAGCATACATGTATGTTTTTCTGTGTTGATGGGCTCATGTTGCTCACTCTTTTGAAGCCTAAATATTCCAACTTGTCCTTCAACCATATTTATTCCTCATTTTGTTGACGTGTGGTGCTTCTCACTAGCGAATGCTGACTATTAAGGCTCTTTGTCTGTGCATTCTGTATTTACAAGCTAGTGGTCCTGCCTGACCTGCTGACCAAAACCAAGATAGAGGATGACCACCAAGAGGGTTTACTCCGCTCATTTAATTCTGCTATTGAATAAACACATTTAGAGGCTGAGAGTGATGATAAAGGCAATCCTTTTTCACCCTGTTTCAAAGCGAGACAAGACGAAAACAAACACACCAACGTGGTCTTTTATCGAGGACAGCGAAGTTATCGTGTTCATTTTCATATATCGTGCGATCAATTGATTTATTAATTATTGTTTTAGGCCTACAAACTGGTCCATTTGCAGAGGAATTAATTTGCATTGTTTTCTGCATGTAAAACTAATGATTTGCGATTAAAAAAAAGGGTTTTGTGTCTAGACTGAATTGATTGGAGTTTCATTATTTCTAATTGAAAAAAATGTATTTGGTTTTCGCCTGACCTTTTGGAATGCATTACTAACAAAAATCGAAGCACCGGTGTAATGTTCAACTTGAGAAAAGTATTTTAAAAAGTGTCCATACATTGTTGCTTGCAAACCAGCACGTAAAGCCAGACCAATTCTCCCAAAGCAAGTCAGAGCTTTTCTTCCTGTCACTCAAACACCTGGAGAGATGTAGCACGGTTACTCTGTAGCAAGCAGTCCACGATGTCAATGGTAAATGGGTTATACTTGTGTAGCGCTTTTCTACCTTCAAGGTACTCAAAGCGCTTTGACACTATTTCCCCATTCACCCATTCACACACTGATGGCGGGAGCTGCCACGCAAGGCGCTAACTACGACCCACCTGGAATCGAACCAGGAACCCTCAAGTTGCTGGCACGGCCACTCTCCCACACGCACCACGCCGTCCCTATGTCCAGAATGTCCATGTTTTAACATCATTATTTTGTACATTTCCACAGACTAAGAACAGGGAGCTGATGAAACAAGTGGCAGCACTGTCCAAAGGAAAAAAGTTTGATCGGACAGGAAGCTCACTGCTGCTGCCCTAACACTTCAGCGGCCAGGGTGTGCTGACCCAGACGACATTGTTTTCACACTGTGAAAGTCTCCCTCCTGTGTTTTTTACTCTTTGCCATCAGCATTGAGCTCTTTTATTGTTTGTAAAATCAGTGTCGTCGCCCACAGAAACAACATTTTTTTCCAAAATGTCAATATATTTTAGATATTTTTTGGGAGGTGACTTTTTCACCTAAATGTAACAAGTGGATGTGGGATGGAACTCTCATATATTAACACTGCCGGGTCAAAGAAAAGCGTGACAAGCACCAACAAATCCCCCAGGATTTGATGTGGGTGTTATGCGATATTTTTTATTTATTCAACTGTAATTCTTAGTTTTTTGGGGTCTTTTTTCCCTTACACAACCTATAAGGAGAAAATCCCACGTTTTGCGGGTTTCTTCAAGAGCTATTGCTTCTATTTTTATAAATGATAATGTACTTCTTCACAATGAATGCAAATATTGGGGGAGTGTGACCACCGAGTTGCTGCTCATCTTGAGACAACACTCTAACATTCAAGAAACAATCGGTAAACACAGTGAACCTCTGCTGAATGGAAACACCTTTTGGCTGCACACCTGTCTCATGATGTGATAGCTATAGTGCTTAAATTCAGGAGAACGATTGTAATTCTGCATGTTTTTTACCCCAGGGACTTTTTTATTTTCCTCATTTTAAATCGTTTTTAAAGAAACATTTTTAAATGTATTATATTGGGTCAGCTGTTGTATATTTACATTTTGCTCGTATCTGTTTTAGTAAGTACAGTGTGTTTATGGTAAGGCCAGTTGAAATTATACATGCAGAGGAGGCTTTTTAAAGAAACACTCCTGTCACCTCTCATTGGACTGGTTTCATACTGGGCTGTTTAAGAACACTTTTGTATATATTTTTTTGTAAAACCAAGTGTTAAAAAAAAAAAATAAAACCGGCTAAACCACCTGTTCTTTTATTTCATTCTTATTTTATTCCACATTCCTAGCTATTTAGACTAAATGCCTGTTTTTTTTTGTAAATTATAAATAAAACATAAAAAGATATATTGTGAAGCTAAGGATGCGGTGAAGAACTGGTGATCCACTTATTCTTTACTCAAAATTGTTAATATCTCTTTAATGTGGACAGTAAAGTGACATGAGAGAATGTACCGGAGCGTAATCTTATGTGAGTTTTGATTTAGCAAAATGTTACATTTAAGAATTGTGAATCTTTTGTAGCTCCGCGCACTCCCTTTTTATATAATAAAAAAAAAACACTTCAACACAAAACATTTAGCTGTTATTGGGACTCTTTATTGTTTTTAAATACTAACAAAGAAAGACATTACCACATTGATGACACCATATACCGTACCTCCTTGAATTGTCGCCGGGGCGCTAATTAATTTAAAACCTCTTCTCACTCCTGCGCTTACCAAAGGCATGCGGTAAAAGTAAGCATGCGCTAATTAATTTAAAACCTCTTCTCACTCCTGCGCTTACCAAAGGCATGGGGTAAAAGTAAGCATGCGCTAATTATTTTAAAACCTCTTCTCACTCCAGCACTTACCAGAGGCATGCAGTAAAAATTTGAGTGTGATGTAAGCTTGGACCTTAAATCCTACTGAATAGCTCTTAATATTCTTCCCTTTATGCAATTTCAAATTACCGGTATTGAAATTAGCCTCCTCCATTTTGAAAATGATGACAGGGGTAGTGTCACGAGTTAGACCAGGCGGTAATACTAAGCATGCCCTAATTATTTTGAGAAGCGAGTTTGACCCGGCAGTAATTCAAGGCAGGCGCATACTATATGCCCTGCGGCAATTCAAGGAAATACGGTATTTTGTAGTATTATATCAATAAGAAAGACTCGATTTATAGTGTATATTATGTTTACATATACTTAGAAAAAATATATACTGTATTCTTTACTCGAGCCACGAACCAGCAACTTGAGGGTTCCTGGTTCAATCCCCAGCTTCCGCCACCCTAGCCGCGCCCATTGTGTCCTTGAGCAAGACACTTCACCCTTGCCCCTATTCGGTCGTGGTTAGGGCCTTGCATGGCAAGCTCCCACCATCAGTGTGTGAACATGTGTGTGAACATGTGTGTGAATGGGCGAATGTGGAAATAGCGTCAAAGCTACCATGAAGGTAGAAACGCGCTATACAAGTATAACACCATATATCTTGTGTTATTATTTTGATTAAATATACAACTTTTATACATTTCAGAAAATAATATAAACTCACAGTTTGTCGACCCATAAAAATTGGGTATTATAATTGTCACTTAAAACTATTTGTTTATCTTTATGTTTACGTCGACTTCCAAACCGGAAGTACATGGTGCATTTCCGGTGTTGCTGCCATAATGCCAATAGCTAACTTTTCCCTTTTAGCTAACAGCGGCAGGTTTTTGTACACAAATAAATAAATTAATATTGTCGTAATTGACCAGGGAAATAATGGAATTTCATACATTTCAAGAGCTTTCGTGTTATTTTGCTAGAAGTAACACAAGCGCCGGGGAAATATAAGAATTAGTATCCATATATTTCCAGTGTGTCGTCAGCTACATTGTTGCTAGTTTTAGTAGTTTAAAAACACATTGAAATAAAATAACCTTATATTTTTTTGTATAGCTGCTTCAATAATGGTCTGATAAAGTGGGAGGAAAGCCAAGTAAGGTAAGTGGAAATGTTGTTTTCATCACAGTTAACATGCTAACGTTAGAGCCAGCGTATGTACTCAAGTATCACTGATACAGTGTGCTTATTTATATAATGTTCATGGTACAAATATATGAAACTATCCATCCATTTCTACCGCTTATTCTAATACACTGCCAAATCCAGTCACGCGGAATAGTGACTGAGGGATTGCTGCGATCATCGAAGTGTTTTAAATTGGTTTTTCATAGCAATACTTGTAGATATTTGCCTAATGGTTCCAACTTTGTTTTTTAGAATGTCTGACTCCGACAGTGACGAAGATCAAGATCGTCCTTTCTCTATTACTGGCTTCTTATTTGGGAACATCAATGAAGATGGCCAGCTGGAGGATGACAGTGTTCTGGACAATGTGAGTGTCAGCATTATCGTAATAATAATAATTAGCTTTATTGTCTAAGAGGAGAAATTTGTCTTGGACATCAAGACACAATGTTTTACATACATACATACATACAGTTCATCCGACAATACAGTGACGACAGTGAACAGTGCGCAGGTATATCAGTTAGTTATAAGGTCACACATTACACTCCCACCGTATTGCACACGTATTGCACTATCCCAAAATTGCACTCCTTATTATTGCATCTAGTTATTACAGTATTTTTCTTTTGTTAAGTGCTTTGATTGCCAATGGGACAAAGGAAAATCTGTACCTGTTGAGTTTGTATGTTGCTGGTCTGTACCGTTTATCATTTGGCATCAACACAATTTCAATATGAAGAATGTGGTGTAGGTCCCGGGTGATTTTAAGACCCCTCTTCCTCAAAGTCTTGTTGAATATTCCTTGAATGGAACAAGGGGGCTGCATGCTAATTATTTTACCAGTCCTCTTGATAATGTTTTAAAGGTGGGTTTTGAGTTTGACTGACAGATTTCCAAACCATGTGAAGATGCCATAATGGATGACAGATTCAATGTTTGCCTTATAAAACAACATCATGATGTTTCTTGCAACACTGTGGACCCTGAGCCTCCTTAGAAATTGCATGTGCTGGTGAATACGGGAGCAAACAGAGTCAACGTAGTTGGCCCCAGTTAACTGGGAATCAAAACAAATACCTAAGTACTTATAGGAGGGCACCTGCTCTACTCTCTCTCCATGGATAATAAAATAATAATAAGGTTTTGCTTGCATTATACAATCATTAATTTGCTGTTATTTGAAAATAGTCATGCATTTATTTTTCATCTTAGGAGTCCAAAAAACATCTGGCTGGATTGGGAAATTTAGGTCTGGGCTCCCTCATCACAGAGATCACAGCCAATGAGGATGCTGAACAAGAGGAAAGTAAAAACACCACTAGTGTGGATGCTGATGGTGAGTGGAAATACACAATATTGATATTAATATCTCCAGGAAGGCCATTTGGAGGCTCAATTTCTCCGTGTTTTGCTTGCTTCAGGCTGGGTAAAAAGCACTGAAGATGCTGTTGATTATTCTGACATCAGTGAGGTTGCTGAGGACGAAACAAGGAAGTACCGTCAGGCCATGGGATCTTTGCAGCCCTGCAGAAAAACAGGTCCTCTTCAACCGATTATTTACCTTTCATTATTATTGTATTTTTTAACTATGATTGTGGTATTGTTTTGCTCATAGAACAACATAAAGATTTTCATGAGATTATTACAACGTTTTTGTCAAATTCAATGATAACAGATGATGACGACGACGACTATGACGCAGATTGTGAGGATATTGATTCAAAGCTCATGCCTCCTCCGCCACCACCGAGCGTTGCAACTGGGGCAAAGAAAGATGAGACGACTTCTCAGAGCACAAATGGTACGCATGATTATTTCCTATGTTGTCCATGTCTTTATATTTTTGCAACTTCTTGGCCTTTCGACAACTCAACCTGAATATTTGGTGATGGCTAGGTAGAAGCACTCCTCTTAGTAGAATGACAAGATTCTACAATAGAAATGTAATTTTATCATGTGTGTTGTTTGTGTTGCTTTTGTAAGACCATATCACATTTTATTTTCTCAAAGCCAAAATAATTCTAAACCAGGTAACACATATTTAAGTCTTGGTGGAGGTCCAATAAATAAGTTTTTTGTTGATATGTTTAGAAAACTGAGTACTGAGTTAAGATTTTTAATTTTTTTATTGTCAATTACACTTGAATGTAAATTTATTTTTTGATATGGATATGATTTTATTGATCCCCTCAGTGTGGCAACACCATATATAGTATCCAGGACAGTGACAATAGCAGGACACTATGCAGAGTAATCACAAAATAGATAAGTTGAACAATAACGTACAAATAAAAAATGTATGTAATATGCAAAGAAGGAAGTTGTTGAGTCTGTTGATTATGACCCTTGTTCAGAAATAAGGAGTTATTCAATTGTATGGCTGCAGCTATTGATTAATATGTTTATTAATCATATAATGGGATACAACACACTTTCCACTCTCAATGCGTTACTAAGGGAAAATAGTTTAAATAAAGGATTTTTCTAATGACTTTTATTCTTCTTATACATGCCCATAACATTGAAATTGCAGTTTTACAACGAGAGCATCACTGTGTATTACTTATATGTAGCATATATTTAAAAAAAAAAGAAAAACCCCAAAAAAACCTCTGTTGCCTAAAACCAGGTGACAGATAATACATAAAAAAACAAAATAAATAAAAAAAACAAACTGATTAAGTGTGATAAATTGAGTGACAATGTATTTAGCAAAATGATACATGCACATTTAAAAATGTATTCATTTGAAGATTGGTGTCTTATTTTTTGGCATAAAACTTGTTAGCATTAACATGCAAACAATGTATGCTAACATGTCCCAAGATACCTGCATGTGTTTGAATAAGATATTTGTTATGCAAGTCAAAAATATATGATGGCATTAGCTGCCAAAATTGAGTTTTACCTTCTTTCTGCTTTTTTGCTCCTCAAAAACACAAATAGGAGTTTTTTTTTACTTAATCAATGCAACCTTTTTCATTCCTCTCTGCCTCGCCTAACAGTCGGGGAGGAAGGTGACGGCATCATCCTGCCGTCCATCATCGCACCTTCCTCTAATGTCGATAAGGCTGATTTCAGCAGTTCCTCAGACTCCGAGTCAGAAACAGACCGCCCTTGCCAGGTTTTGGGTGTCGGAGGCCCACCTGACAGCCTCAACCTCCCGCTGGCTGGCATCATGCAGAAAGATGCTGCCAAAACACTTCCAGGTGTCACAGAGCTCTTCCCGGTTTTTCGACCTGGAAAGGTAGAGCATCCCCTCTTTACTGATCCACTGTTTGTTCCATTTTTACACCCTAAGCAGTAATATTTTGGATTACACTACCAGGTGCTGAGGTTCTTAAGGCTTTTTGGTCCAGGGAAGAACATGCCATCGGTTTGGAGGAGTGCCCGAAGGAAGAAGAAGCGTAAGCATCGGGATGTTCTGCCTGGCACACCACCTCCTGAGGGAGAGCTTACAGAACAAGGCGAGGATAAGAAATCAGGATGGGTGTACGAATACGCAAACCCTCCACCCCCAGAGCAGTGTCTCTCAGATGATGAGGTGATTCGTCAAGCTACTGAAATGCAATTAAGGCTTGCAGAATTCAAATTTACCACTGCTTTTCTGTGATACTAGATAACCATGATGGCTCCGGTCGAGTCTAAGCTTTGTCAAACTTGCGGCGATGGAGACAAGGAGGCAGAATCACGACCTAAAGTTGCGGAATGGCGATATGGGCCTGCACAACTTTGGTACGACATGATTGGGGTCCCTGAGGACGGAAGTAATTTCAACTACGGATTGAAGCTGAAGGAAATAGAGTCTAGTGAGCCAATGGAACAGAACACAATGGAAAAAGCAACCAGGATGGCACAGGAGGTTAGTAGGACCATGCAACTATACGACAGAATAAGAAAGGCAAGACAATATTGTTTATAGATCACAATTCCTATGTAATATGGTCGTATTTTGTTTAGACTACTGCAATGCCCTGTATGTAGGTATTAGCCAGGCCTCCCTCGCCCGCCTGCAGCTCGTGCAGAACTCTGCTGCTCATCTGCTAACGCAGACCCGCAGACATGAGCACATCACCCCTATATTAGCATCCCTTCACTGGCTCCCTGTGCATTACTGAATCAACTTTAAACTCCTTCTATTTGTTTTTAAATGTCTAAACAACCTCGCGCTAACATATCTCCCTGACCTCCTTTAGCTTTACTGCCCCACCCGATCCCTAAGATCAGCCGATCAGCTAGTACTGACGGTCCCTGACACAAGGCTGAAGCTTAGAGGTGACAGAGCATTTGCCGCTGCTGCTCCTAAGCTCTGGAACGACCTACCTCTGATTGTTAGACAAGCCTCCTCTCTTCCTGTTTTTAAATCTCTCTTAAAAACATACTTTTATTCCATGGCTTTTAACACTGAGTGATATCCATCCTGCAATGGCACTCCCCTAATACACCTGCTGTGAACCTGATTTTATGTTTTATTTATTTTATTTATTTATTTTTTATCATGTTCTGTTTTTGTTGTGTTGTGTTTGCTCAGTTCTCGTATTATCTTTTAACCTACCCATTGTACAGCACTTTGGCTACCCCTGTGGTAAATTTTAAATGTGCTTTATAAATAAAGTTGAATTGATTTGATTTATTTTCTGGTTCTAGTCAGGACTCAATCAGCAACAATTTGGATGTGCTGTGGCTGTTTTACAGCTTGTTTAGAGAGCCCAGTGAGTAGGCCATAGCAGTAGTCCAGCCAGCTGGAAATAAATGCATGGACTAGAGTCTCTTACTCTGCTTTAGACACTATTCCTTTAATTTTGGCAATGTTTAGTATGTAGTAAAAAGCTACTGATGTTACTGACTTAATGTGCCTGGTAAAGTTGAAGTCTGAGTTTATTACCCCTCAATTTCTCACCTGAATATTAGGTTTCATAGAGGGGGTCTCAAGGGGACTGATAACATTTTATATTTGCTTCTCTGGGCCACAGACAATGATTTCAGTTTTGTCTGAGTTTGGGTTACACACTCACCGATCTGTTTGATGCAGTTCCAACGTTCACAGCCGTCAGTGACACAGATCTGAGTGTCATCTGCAAAGTTGTGTTAGAACACATTGTAGCTACGTATTAGCTGGCCTACTGGCATCATGTACAAGTTGAACAATAGCGGTCACAGAAATTACCCCTGAGGAACCCCATTAGTCATAGCCATCTGGTCTGAGACACTGTTACCATTTCCATCAGAGTACGTCCAGTGAATGAGATAGGACTTGTACCAGTTAAGAGCAGAACCAGATATTCCCACTCCAGAATAAGGATTCACTTACTAATGTTGTGTTCAATGAATTGGTAGAATGTGAGGTGGTGTGATGAACCTGATGGCCGCAATAATGAGGGCGACGAGGAAAAATCGACCCTTGAGAATGAGCTCTTCTTGATGGTCACACAACTCCAGTGGGAAGATGACATTATCTGGAATGGGGAGGATGTAAAACACAAGAGCACCAAGACTCAGCGTGCCAGTCTTGCGGGGTGGTTGCCCTCGAGCATGACCCGTAATGCCAATGCTTATAATGCACAGCAAGGTAAAATGCCAAGAATGTGTCGGTTTTTTGAAAGGAAATGTTATAATTGAAATGTGCACTTACTAAAATGTAATCTGTTTAACTTTAAGGTCTGACAAGAAGTAATTCCCAATTGGTGCCACCTACACCACCTCCCTTGGTCAAAGCTTTGTCAATAACTGGCATGAAGCATAAACACAGCCATGATCATCACGGTAAGTTTGTTCGTTGGAATAAAAATTACAAATATCTTATTTCAGACCAAAATGTCAACAACAGTTGTTTCTCCTCAGCCAATCACGAAGACGATGCTCCGTGGTTCTCCATTTTTCCCATTGACAATGAAGAGTTGGTGTACGGACGCTGGGAAGACAACATTATTTGGAATGATCAGGAGATGGAGCGCATCCTCACGCCGCCTGTTCTTACGCTTGATCCTAATGATGAAAATATCATTCTTGGTATGTTCAGTTCTTGTTTTGTTTCCTGTGTTTTAAAATTAAACAGGTATTGTTTGCTGATATCAAATTGTGGAATTGCTGTAAATATCATATTCATTTAAACTATAGTCCCATTGTGTGACAATTGAGTAAATTACAAATCTGTACTACAGTGAACTAAATGGCATATTAGCCTTAAAGGGTAACTATACTTTTTTTTGGAATTTTGCCTATTGTTCACAATAATTTTGATAAAGAAGACATGTCTTTTTTTCTCCTTAGGATTTCAAAGATGGTAAAAAAACACTTGAAAGATGTGACTAATGGGAGTCACCGTTGTTGCCTTCAAAGCTATCTAAAAACAACTTCAAAACCCTCCAAAATGATGTTTTATATACACACTGCAAGTCTATATACAATGTAGTAACAGGCACGTTCATAACAATGTGTAATATATGCAATATTTGCCGTATTTTGGTAATTCTAAGTATTGTCAGAACTTCTTTTCTCAGCACATTTATTTCCGTTTCCATAGCGACGCACTTCTGACTTCCGGCAAATGTGTGTTCCTACTTTCGGAAGTAAAGGCGTGTGTGTCTTAATCATGACAAATGGGGATTCACAACATTATCTTTTTGAAGCTGAATATACATAGGATGAACTTCTGGTTATGGGAGCGAGCACAAAGGAAGGGTGAAACAGAGCAGAGCTTAGTCACAGTTTAAATGTGGATCTTGGAACCAAGCAATGCCGACATAAATGTAGTGTTTACACAAAATAAACAGCAGAAAACATCCCTGACAAGCTGGACCAAACAAACAACTGGCCAATCAGTGAGTCGCTATAATATTGATCATGATACACGCAGATCATGCGTGTTATTACAACTTCTGTACATATGCTGTCAAGCTAGCTGTGTACAAACAACACATGAAATAATACTTTACAGATACTGTAATATGAATGTTCTTGTTTTCAGTCAGTGCAGATTGGTGTTCTATCGCATTGTGTTGTGCATTAAAAACTCAAAAGCAATTCGGGTGTTGACGCAGAAGCTAGCTGACCTCTCGCCGTAGCTAGCTCACGGCTAATACCGTAGCATACCGTTGTGTTACTACGCAAGAAAGAGTTCTTCCGTGTTCGCTGCTCCAATAACAATATGTCACTAGTTTGGTTATTATACAGGTTACGGAACGTGATTTAAGTATTGTTTGCGGTTTTTGGATGCATTTTTAAAGTGATTTAGAGATATAATTAATTGTTCCCATTAGCTGCATTGCTAGCCACCTAGAACAAGCCAATTATTACCAATTAGAATGCAAAAAACAACAAAAACCTTTTGTCTTTTTGTCTCTCATAAGGATTGTGATCGATACGCAAAAATCCCCAAAAAGCGCAGTTCCCCTTTAAAAGCAGTATCTGCCTCTTTAGAAATCAAATAGCACGTGTTTCCCATACATTGATTTACTCCTGCGGGCCCACAACAATAGATTTGGCTCTACATGTGTTAAAACATACCAGGCCTGCCAGAGAATAAGAAGAACTGTGCACAGCGGCTCGTTGTTGTTGCCAACCTAGTGACTTATCCGCTATATGTACCCAGTAATCAGATCCCACTAGACACTCTTCGGCAAAAAGGTGACTACTAAAAATGTGTCACTTATGGAGATTTGTGAACAAAAAGTACCTAAAAGTCTGTCATGAATTGATTAACGTGGACCCCGACTTAAACAAGTTGAAAAACGTATTCGGGTGTTACCATTTAGTGGTCAATTGTACGGAATATGTACTGTACTGTGCAATCTACTAATAAAAGTATCAATCAATCAATCAATGTCATTGTCGTTTGACGGTGTCGTCAATAAGCTCCTTCTTTTTCACTACCCTCATATTGTGGGTCAGGCTGCCTCGTACATGCATCCTCCACTGTTGCCATTTCTAATACAAGCACTGAGTAACTTTTCAACCTTCCTGAATTATTTTCATAATATTTGGGATGATACATGGATTGAAATCCAGTTGAAATACACCTCTGTCGTGGCCTAAGGGGGTCTGTATCTCTTTTACTGGCACTTAGCAACGTTGAGTAAGGTGGTAGAAATCCTGCCGCACAAAAACTACTACTGTACTAACTTACTTTACGGCATACATCACTTACCCTCACCCCATTTGTTAAAAAGACAGAAGTCGATGCGAACGCCTACGTACCGCCAGAAAACGAAAAGAAGAAAAAGAAGAATGCCTGCGTGCAATTACTGCTATCGTGGTAGAAGCTGCAAAACAGCCAAAAAGACATAATGTTTCGTCTGAGGAGACAAAAAAATAAAGAGGCAGGTTATCCGGATAAAAGGACTGTCAGGATCAACATTGAACGACTTTTACTCACTGCCTTGAGCTTAAAGATGAGGATGATCCTGCCTTGGCTCTGTTCCTGCTAAACTAGTAAGTATATTTTAATGCACAAATCAAAATGAAACTGCTAATGTTAGCTATCGGAAATAAATAGCCGCCAGCTTGATAGTTCGCAGTTCCACACTCTTTCTTTCAAAAAAGCTCTCCCGCCTTTCTTTGCTTTGGACCGGAATCCGCCCCTATACATTCTTGATAGTAGCGTCCTGTTTGTAGCGCAATCCAAGATCATTTCTTTATAGTGTCTGCTATTTGACATCAACCTACCCATTAGAGATTTAATATTTGTGCCAGTATTACAGCGTGGTCTTCCTTCTAGCAAAACACTACCGCTTTAGTCCACTGGCACCGCCAAAATCAACTAAAACTTAAAAGTTCTTAAGTAAGGCTTTATTCTGTCAGTATACTCGTTATGGAAGCGCTAAAAACTACAACAAAGATGGCGGGGAGAGGACGCAGTCGAAGTGGAGCCCAAAAAATAAGTACGCTCACAAAACGGCACATCCTGTGGAGGTTGTCAGAAAGCGACTTGAAAATGGTCTGTAAAACATAATCTATGTAACATTATGGCCAAAGAGCCACTCTTACATGTGATGTACACTACAAGGAAGTGTTTCAAATGTAGAAAAAAAATCATATTATGACCCCTTTTACATTACACCTAACTGCCAGGAAACATGGGGCAGGCAGCTCCGTCTTTTAAAAGAGATAAAAAGAAGCAACCGAACAAAGATTGTTAGTAGTTTTAAATACCGTATTTCCTTGAATTGCTGCCGGGGCGCTAATTAATTTAAGACCTCACTCCTGCGCTTACCAAAGGCATGCGGTAAAAGTAAGCATGCGCTAATTATTTTAAAACCTCTTCTCACTCCGGCACTTACCAAAGGCATGCATTTGAGAAAATTTGAGTGTGATGTAAGCTTGGACCTTAAATCCTACTGAATAGCTCTTAATCTTCTTCTCTTTATGCGATTTCAAGTTACCGGTATTGAAATCACCCTCCTCCATTTTGAAAATGATGACAGGGGAAGTGTCACTCGTGACGTCACGAGTTTGACCAAGCGGTAATACTAAGCATGCACTAATATTTTGCGAAGGGAGTTTGACCCGGCAGTAATTCAAGGCAGGCGCATACTATATGCCCTGCGGCAATTCAAGGAAATACGGTATATTTTTTGCTTTTCATGTTTTTAAACCAATATTTGCCAATGCATCACTGCCAATCAAGCAAATTCGACCATTGCTTCCATCCATCCGTCTGCGCCCCCAAGTGCTAAGTGCTGGCTTTTTGTATGGCTTGTGAACTTTATCAAGCGCATTTTTCCTTTGTTTTATTGTCAAATCGATGTAAACATTTTGTAGGGTAGAAGTTACACTAGGTTTGGAAACATTGATCCTTGTTTTTGATTGTGTATCTTCATCAGAATCTAATTTAACCCCCATTTTTGTCCAGAAATTCCAGATGAAAAGGAAGCAACAACATCACATTCCCCATCAAAGGAGAATAAGAAGGAAACAGCAATCAAAAAGAGTCGCATCCTACTTGGAAAGACCGGGGTGATAAAAGATGAACCGCAACAGGCAAGTCAACTCAATAAGTCTTGCCAAGTCAACCCCATTTTTTTGAGACGATTGATGTGAAAAGTGTTCAATGCTTAAATAAATTTTACGCAAAAAAAGACTTAAGTTCTGTGTTGTTTTTCTTCAACTCAGAACATGTCCCAGCCGGAGGTGAAGGACCCCTGGAATCTCTCCAACGACGAGTTCTACTATCCCAAACAGCAGGGTCTGAGGGGCACGTTCGGTGGCAACATCATTCAGGTGACAGAACGATACAGCTATAGAAGTAACCATAGCCATTAAATTAAAAATAGATCATTTTAATGAATGAATAATCCCTTGAACAGCATTCCATCCCAGCCCTGGAGTTAAGGCAGCCCTTCTTTCCCACCCACATGGGACCAATGAAGCTGCGCCAATTCCATAGACCGTCTTTGAAGAAGTACTCGTTTGGATCTTTGGCCCAGCCGGGTCCACACCCTGTCCAGCCTCTGCTCAAGCACATTAAGAAGAAGGCTAAGGTGACGCCACACTCAATAGTAGCCGTAATGTTCTGCGACTGCGCAGGTAACTTTATAAACACTGATGTGTCCGTGTGAATATAGATGCGAGAGCAGGAGCGGCAGGCGGCGGGAGGAGGAGACATGTTTTTCATGCGCACCCCTCAGGATTTGACAGGCAAGGATGGCGATCTCATCTTGGCGGAGTATAGTGAAGAACACACGCCTCTCATCATGCAAGTTGGCATGGCAACTAAGATTAAAAACTACTACAAAAGGGTGGGTATTATTTTCATTTGAATTAAACATCTCTTGACTCATTCTGGGTCAATGGAGCTTACAATAATGATATTTCTTGGGATCTGCATTATTCAGAAACCTGGAAAAGATCCTGGTGCACCAGATTGCAAATATGGAGAAACAGTATACTGCCATACTTCACCTTTTCTGGGCTCCCTTCACCCTGGACAACTGCTCCAAGTTAGCAAAACATGAATAATTTCAATGACGCTTATACTGCATACTCATCACATTTTTACTCCTTAATATTTCCCCTTTTTTGTAGGCTTTTGAAAACAACCTTTTCCGTGCTCCCATTTACCTGCACAAAATGCCAGAGACTGACTTTTTAGTCATTAGAACACGCCATGGCTATTACATCAGAGAGATAGTGGACATAATGGTGGTCGGGCAGGCTTGCCCTTTATATGAAGTTCCAGGGCCCAACTCCAAACGAGCCAATACCCACATCAGAGACTTCCTTCAAGTATGCTGATTAGCCAGATTCCATTTTACATACATGTAATTGTGTCAAAGGTCCAATGTCATACCTACCATACACCTGTCATACTCTGCAGGTGTTCATTTACCGCTTGTTCTGGAAAAGCAAGGATCGACCGCGGAGGATTCGCATGGAGGACATAAAGAAAGCATTTCCGTCGCATTCTGAGAGCAGCATCAGGAAGAGACTAAAACTCTGTGCCGACTTCAAACGTACAGGTACTTATGTAATTACTAAGTTCTGTATGTCCAACATAAAGACCTGGCTATTACGCAACAGTGCAAAATTGAAGTTGTCAAAAATGGTGGATGCAGTTTGAATTGAATTGTATGTAAGAAAGGAGTCTAAGCATGAAGACCACTGTTAATATTGTTCATATGGCTTTGTCACTGAAGGTGAGCCCTTAGATGTGGACTCGTCAGACCGCAGAACACCTTTCCACTTTGCATCTGTCCATCTTAGATGAACTTGGGCCCAGAAAAGCCGGCGGCGTTCCTGAGTGTTGTTGATAAATGGCTTTCGCTTTGCATAGTAGAGTTTTAACTTGCACTTACAGATGTAGCGACCCACTGTAGTTACAGACAGTGGTTTTATGAAGTGTTCCTGAGCCCATGTGGTGATATCCTTTACACACTGATGTCAGTTTTTCACGCAGTACCGCCTGACGGATCAAAGGTCTGTAATATCATCGCTTACGTGCAGTGATTTCTCCAGATTCTCTGAACCTTTTGATGATTTTACGGAACGTAAATGGTAAAATCCCTAAATTCCTTGCAATAGCTCGTTGAGAAATGTTCTAAAACTGTTCGACAATTTGCTTACAAATTGGTGACCCTTGCCCCATCCTTGTTTGCGAATTACTTAGCATTTCATGGAAGCTGCTTTTATACCCCATCATGACACCCACCTGTTCCCAATTAGCCTGGACACATGTGGAATGTTCCAAATAAGTGTTTGATGACCATTCCTTAACTTTATCAGTATTTATTGCCACCTTTCCCAACTTCTTTGTCATGTGTTGCTGGCATCAAATTCTAAAGTTGATGATTATTTTCAAAAAAAAAAATGTTAATCAGTTTAAACATCAAATATGTTGTCTTTGTAGCATTTTCAACTGAATATGGGTTGAAAATGATTTGCAAATCATTGTATTCCGTTTATATTTGCATCTAACACAATTTCCCAACTCATATGGAAACGGGGTTTGTAGTTTGGGTGAAAACCAGCAGACAGTCGAGAGAAAGGTTGCTCTGAAACTCGGTAATCTCCCGGAAAAATTGAGATGGTTGGCAATAGTGATGTTGTCAAGCGGCATTCAAATAAAACTTGCACTAATATTACATTTTCATATTAAGGTGCGGGCCGTGTGTTTGAGATCTCTGGTTAATACATAGCACAAAGCAAAACTAAACTTTGTACGCTGTGTTATTTCATTTTAAATTTCAAAAGAGTCTTGTGGCTCTCATAGTTTTCTTTATTTTGTGAAACGGGTCAAAATGGCTCTATTTGTGGTAAAAGTTGGCGAACCCTTCCGTAGATGATGGTACATACGTACAAAATAAACCACATGATGTTAGTACATCAATCGAGGAAAATGATCAAACTACATACATGGCATACTGTAATTTCTATCCATCCATTTCTACCGCTTATTCCCTATGGGGTGGCGGGGGCGCTGGTGCCTATCTCAGCTACAATCGGGCGGAAGGTGGTGTACACCCTGGACAAGTTGCCACCTCATCGCAGGGCCACTAACAGAACATAATTGATTTTGATATGTTTTATCTTGATAATCTTGAAAATGAACACCATTGAGATGACTGATAAACATTATCACATCAATCATTCAGAAAATATAAATAACGACTAATAAAGATAGAATACTATTAACCGCAACATGTAAGTGTAACAAAACAACAACATTATGATTTGTACATTTTCAGAATGTGCTTCTCCTATTTTTAAACACAGAAAACAATCTGAAGGTGTCTTTATTTTTAAGTTATCGTGCAGGGATTTTACCAGTCCGGCCCACTTGGGAGTAGATTTTTTCTCCATGTGGCCCCCGATCTAAAATGAGTTTGACACCCCTGCTTTAGTGTGTTCTTCTTGCCAGTAGCCTGAGGCTTTGATTGTTGTCGAGGCTTCCGGTACGGTCACTACATGGGAGTACTTTGTCACATCCTGAGTATTTTCTCTGAGTTGCAACTGGGCTTTGATATGTTAAAACAGCGGCTGTTACTTGTTGTGTAAATTGTTGGTCAACTTGATCAACTTGGTCTTGGCGAAGATGACACTAAAATTAGCTGTGTCGCTAGTATTGTGGAAAGTCCCGCCCGCCGTGTAGTTTGTGCTGTTGTTGCATTATAATAAATAACATCAAAGGCTCACCAATGCGAAGGTGGGTTATTGGTGAGGCAGTAGGCCCAGATGTTTTACTCTCCAGTTAACATAAAAAACAGGTTTGTAAACAATGGCTCCATTGGCATGGAAACGGAAGTGCCCTTTGCTCAATATCTTTTCATGTACAATGCATCTGAAAAGAATTTACAGTGTTTCACTTCTTACACATTTTATGTTACAGCTTTATTCCAAAATGTAGTAAATTCAATTTTTTGTCCCCAAAATTCCAAACACAATTTGCCCATAACGACAAAGTAAAAAGGTTTAGATTTTTTGTTTTTTATTAAAACTGAAGTCACATATTCATAAGTATTAACAGCCTTAGCTCAATACTTTGTTCAATCTATCATTCAAAGTTTACGTATATAGCCCTTAATCACAAATGTCTCAAATGTTGATGCACCCTTTGGCTGCAATTACAGCCTCAAGTCTTTTTGAATACGGTGCCACAAGCTTGGCACACCTATCTTTCGGCAGTTTCGCCCATTCCTCTTTGCCCTTTCCGTTTTGCAGCACCTCTCAAGTTACATCAGATTGTATGGGAAAATTTGGTATTCATCCAGCATGTCTCAGTACATTGTTACATTCATCTTAGTCTAGTCAGGGAGATGACCAATAACATGATGGTCACTCTGTCAGAGCTAAATAATTCCTCTGTAAAGAGAGGATAACCTTCCAGAAGGACAACCATCTCTGCAGCAATCTACCAATCAGGCCTGTGTGGTAGAGTGGCCAGACAGAACCTATTTCTTAGTAAAATGTGTGCCAAAATGCACCTGAAATACTCTGACCATGAGAAACAAAGCAACATTTGAAGCACTGTGTGGCGAAGAATGAGTAGTGTTTTTTACTTTCTGTATCAGAGTGCTGCACTTGCAACTGTATTTGGTCCCATTTTTGGTGGCTTATTTTGCAGTCACACACAATAAAAGAAGCCCAGAGACTGAATTACCAACCCGTGGGATTCTTTGTCTGGGCACTGGATTTCGCAGAATGATACGCCATTACGTTGGTAAACAGACTAGTGTGTTATGTACATTGTTTGGCCGTACGATAACCGAGGCAGTACATGAAAACAGGCAAACTTTAGGTGGCACTGTGACAAATTCTAAAGTAGGCGTAGGAAAACCAAGTACCGGTAATAGTAAACCACTGTACTAATAAAGGATTAAAAAGGATACATTGAAGATTTGTACAAACAATTTGGAGTTGATGTAACAATAACATCACAGTGTTGGATGGTTCAGTAACCCATCCATCCATCCATTTTCCTACCGCTTATTCCTTTCGGGGTCGCGGGGGTTGCTGGAGCCTATCTCAGCTACAATCGGGCGGAAGGTGGGGTACACCCTGTGGGAGGACATGCTATTTTAGGTATTTTAGACCCAACAAGTTAACTCTCTAAGCCAGTGGTCCCCAACCTTTTTGTATCCGCGGACCGGTCAATGCTTAATAATTTGCCCGGGGGGGGGGGGTGTCCTTTTTTTTTCTTTTTTTTTTTTTTCTTCTTTGTCATGAAAAAGGGACGTTTTTGTCATGAAAAAGGGAGTTTTTTGTGGTTTGTGCACTATTTGTAAGTGTATATTGTGTTTTTTATGTTGATTTAATTTAAAATATATATATATATATATATATATTTTTTTTTAATTTTATTTATTTTTTATAAAAAATTCTTCTGCGGCCCGGTACCAATCGGGCCACGGCCCGGTACTGGGCCGCGGCCCGGTGGTTTGGGACCACTGCTCTAAGCAGTCTGCCATTTACAGAAATATAATTTATCAATGCTCGGGTTGCTTCTATATCAATCAATCAATCAATGTTTACTTATATAGCCCTAAATCACTAGTGTCTCAAAGGGCTGCACAAACCACTATGACATCCTCATCTCCTTCGCTTGACTTTAGTACCTTGAGGGTTTTTTAAGATGCTGGACTGACTGCTGCTTGGCTGAATACACTAATATTGTTTTATTTTAATGCCAGGGATGGATTCCAACTGGTGGGTGCTTAAGCCTGATTTCAGATTGCCAACGGAGGAGGAAATCCGAGCAGTGGTGTCTCCCGAGCAGTGCTGTGCTTACTATAGCATGCTGGTGGCTGAGCAAAGACTCAAGGTAACATGTTATGTCACTAAAAATCTCCATCAAAATAATGCACACAAGCTTCACTTTAATTTATCTGTCCGTGACTTACCTTCAGGATGCTGGGTATGGCGAGAAATCATTTTTTGCCCCAGAAGAGGAGAATGAAGAGGACTTTCAAATGAAGATTGATGATGAGGTATGTGTTTCCACAGTTGTGACTGCTTTCTTACTATATTATGGCCCTGGTAGAGTTGTCATTCATTCTTACTCATTGTAGGTGCGTACAGCTCCCTGGAACACCACAAGAGCCTTCATCTCTGCCATGAAGGGAAAATGCTTGTTGGAGGTTTCTGGTGTTGCTGATCCGACAGGCTGTGGAGAAGGTTTTTCCTACGTCAAAGTGCCCAATAAGCCCACTCAACAGAAGGTCTGTATGTGTAAATCTGTCTGCAAAATACAGACAGAAGTCTCTTTATGTATGTATTATTCAAATGGAGATAGGCCCAGTTTCATAGTACATACTGGAAATGTATGTGGTTTTGTTTTTGTTTTTCAAACCGATTCCGATCACTTCCTGCTTCTCAAGACTGTTACCAATAACTGATAACTTATTTATGTCTATCGTTCTTTAAATGTGCATTTAATTGTAGTTTGTGCATACCTTTTTTTGCAGCTGTGTTTGGAGTAGCTTTTTGGCAACTTGCGTCTTCATAGGCTTTTAAAACTCTGTCGTATCAATGCTGGCATTTTGGTGCAAATAGCACGAGAAATGTCTTCCTCTGAAACAGTGAAGACACCATATTTGTTTACAGTAAGCTCAAATGAAGTGTATGACAAAAACAAGCGCGCTAGATTTGCACACCCAACCAACCTATCAATAACTTATTTAATTTGTAGGCTACCTTTTAACCACGCAAAAAAAGAACTCTGATTCCCCGTGGTCTCCTACCGGTCGAACATGCCCGAAACACCTCCCTAGAGCAGTGTTCAGGGGGCATTCTGACCAGATGCCCAAAAAAACACCTCATCTGGCCCCTCTTGATGTGGAGGAGCAGTTGCTTTAACTTTGAGCTCCTCATGAATGACATAGCTTTTTACCCTATCTCTAAGGGAGAGCCCGGCCACCCGATGGAGTTTGTAATGAAAACTCGTTTTGGCCACTTGTACCCGTGATCTTCTCCTTTCTGTCACAACCCAAATTTCATGACCATAGGCTCAGCTCTTTCTTTGCAACGACAGCTCGATACAGAGTCCACATCACTGCAGACGTCGCACTAATCTGCCTGTCGATCTCAAAATCCACTCTTCCCTCACTCGTGGACAAGACTCCAAGGTACTTCAGCTCCTCCGCTTAGAGCAGGATTTCCTCCCCAACCCGGAGATGGCACTCCACCCTTTTCCAGGCGTGGACTCGAACTTGGAAGTGCTGATTTTCAACCCAGTCCCTTCACACTCCGATGCAAACTGATTCAGTGAGAGCTCAAGATCCCGGTCAGATGAACCCAGCAGGACCACATCATCCACAAAAAGCAGAGACCTAATAATAATAATAATAACAATAATACATTTAATTTTTAAGCGCCTTTCAAGAAACCAGAAGACACTTTTACAGAAACAAATAATTAAAGGATAATTATAAAAACAACAAATAATATAATCAACATGTACAGATAAAATAATCAAAAGATAATGATTAAATAAAAGGATAAAATCAGCATGTAACAAGCAAATAGAGGACATTGTAGAGGCAATTATAGTAAGTGAGCAATTTTAAACAGATGGGTTTAGAGTATGAATATATGAAGGCAGTCAATTTTGCAAATGTCAAGTGGGAGAGAGTACCAGAGTTTGGGAGCAGAGTAACTGAAAGCTCTGCTTTAAGTTACGCTGGAATGTGAGAGAGCAATATTTTGGCCCAAGTTTTTCATAAAATGGATTCGGTAAAAATGTACACAGGGTTTTTCATTTTCCCTCAGTTGGTGTAGTGGCCAGATGTTGGATTTTTTGTCGATGTTCTAGACCTGTGTGTACAGCTATTCTAAAACATGTGATTTTTTTCCTGCAGGATGATAAAGAGCCACAGCCTGCTAAAAAGACTGTGACAGGGACCGATGCAGATTTGAGGAGACTTTCACTGAAGAATGCCAAGCAACTTCTGCGCAAGTTTGGTGTGCCGGAAGAAGAAGTAAGTTTGTAATGAAAACGTTCTCCTCATACTTGGACACAAAATTTCTAAATAGTATGAAAGTGACTGTGTTGCTTTGTACATTTGTTAGATCAAGAAGCTTTCCCGCTGGGAGGTGATTGACGTAGTGAGAACCATGTCAACAGAACAGGCGCGTTCAGGTGAAGGCCCCATGAGCAAGTTTGCCAGAGGCTCTCGTTTCTCCGTCGCAGAGCATCAGGAGCGGTACAAGGAAGAATGCCAGAGGATTTTTGACCTGCAGAACAAGTAGGACATATTGTAAGTTATTCTTGATTGAGTCTGTGGAACACTCAGCTTTGTTGTTTTTTCACCACAGGGTGCTGGAGTCGACAGAAGTTCTGTCCACAGACACTGACAGCAGCTCGGCAGAGGACAGTGACTTTGAGGAAATGGGGAAGAACATTGAGAACATGCTGCAGAACAAGAAGACCAGTTCACAACTGTCACGCGAAAGGGAAGAGCAGGAGCGGAGAGAGCTGCACAGAATGCTAATGGGGGAGGACAGTGACCGTGACCATAAGGGACGCAAAGAGCGGCGCAAAGTCTTGTGTTAGTCATCATCTGTGCTTGTTCATTTTTTGCCAGACTCTTTCGAGACACACATTCGAGGTAACTGTATTCATTTGGCTTTTTTAGCCAGTTCATTGTCCATCAGCTCCCACAAGGATGATGACACATCATCCGTCACCAGCCTCAACTCTGCAGCCACAGGACGTCGCCTTAAGATCTATCGAACCTTTAGAGATGAGGATGGTAAGGAATATGTACGCTGCGAGACGGTGCGCAAGTCTGCAGTCATCGATGCATACACCAGGATCAGGACTACTAAGGATGATGAATTCATGTTAGTTTCTCCACTTCCACCTTCTTTTCATATTTAAATGACAACTTGATTCAAGGTATTCATGTGTATTTCATTCATTTTTGGGGTTGTTTTTGGCTTCAGACGAAAGTTTGCACTCTTTGACGAGCAGCACAGAGAAGAAATGAGGAAGGAGCGCCGTCGTATCCAGGAGCAGCTTAGGAGGTTAAAGCGAAATCAAGAGAAAGACAAGTTTAAGGGCCCCCCGGAAAAGAAGGCGAAAAAAATGAAAGAGAGACCAGACCTCAAGGTAAAAGTAAGCTTACAGACCAAATACTATATTCTTTTCTGTCCTTTTTTTAGTCCTCTTCTATTTTGATGTTCATTATACAATAAATGAGGATGCTCGATAAATATTGTGAGGATATTAGAAATTATGATGTCACTGATACATCTGATAAGATAAAAAATATATATCCCGTAACAGATTAAAAAAACAATGCTCTAATGAGGCAAGATAACCTGTACTGTACTGTAGGTTGGTTAGGGTGAGCAAGTCAAGCGTTCCTTTTCTAATATGTGCCTTACGTTAAGCCTGTCTTAAAGCTCCCCTGAGCTCATTGTAAACATTGCGCCCATCGTGTGAGGAAGACTTTTCGTGGGCTATTTGCATCGTTGTACATACTGGCTTTTGTCAGGACAAATTTCCTAATTTATCAAATTAACCTTTAGTTGAGTCTTTCTTGTCTCCTGGAGTGCACAAACTACAGTCCAGGAGTGCACAAACTACAGTTTATTCTAAATAAATAGAAATAATAGATATAACTAAGTTGTTGGTAATGAGTATCAGTATCAGCTTGGAAAAAAACATTGTGCATTAGTTATAAGTATGATTGGGTACGGTCAATGTATTATCCTATACCAGTTTAAAATTGGTGCTTGAACAGTGCCAGAACTGGTACTTGAAAAAAGGAAAACATAACTGTTTTGTCTAAAAACAATGTTTTTTGTTCTCCTGGAATTTTGATACATCCAAGTAAAAATAATATGAATTTGAATACTTCAATTATATAAATACAATTATAACTAAGTAATAAATCCGCCAATATGAAATAAAACTGCCAGGGAATAGTGTGCAAAATATTTTTTACAGTATGTATGTACTTAATGTTTATAATCTGCTAAATAAGTGCATACAAGTCTGAACAATTCTACCGTTGCTAGTTAATACATGCAAGAGTCCTGTATTCATTAAACAATATTAATAGTTCGACGACTTGATTGGGTTATAATGTTGATGATCAGAATTCTGGGGTTGGGGAATACATTTCATTCTGAGTGTAATGGGTAGATAATGAGAAAAAATTGTGCTGCTGGTGCAGAGCGCGACAGCAAAAAATGTGTATACAAATTTGAACACGATGTTGGACCAGAGCACTGCTGTTGGCGAGGTAAAGTCAGCAATAAAGTTTTAAAAGAGTGTCAAGCTATGTCGGGAGTCAGAATGGTGATGGGACAATTTTGCTTTTTTACTAGAGATTTTAAGTGCAGTCTTTTTGCATCTAAATACCTACTCAGATTTTCTTGTTTCTTAAACTGATTTTTTACAAAATTAACCTAGAAAAGGAATTCCTAAAGTTAAAATTTAATGATGTCAAATATTATGGAAAATGTATTTTATAATGCTTTATATATGCTCAAATTAGAACAAATTGTAAGAAATAAAGACACCTCTTTGTTAAACAAAAAACATCCAACTACAACGTGTGTATTATCTGTAAATTTGTCTTTACAGTGAAACAAAACATTACACAGCTAAACACACATTGCTCACTTTTCCAAAGTGTAGTCTCTAAATATTTAGCAACATTCATCAGTTTCTTGTCTCCCCTTTCCGCTGTTAACCTTGCCGCTGTTAACCTTGCCGAAAAAAGCAAAGTATTTTTCACGTCAAAATGATAGCGAAGTCAAATGTCAAAGAGCCTGATCGTTGGTGAATGGCAAATCACTCGTCGTGATGCTACGTTACTTAACATTTTTGCCTGCTCTTGGCACCAAAAAGAGGCAGCGATAGCAGCTAAATTTTCTAAAGCCGTTTACATTGCGATGGCACTGAGCTTTGGTACACATCCCAATTAATATAAGTATGTATGAATGTAGTACAAGTAAGTTAAGTATTTTTCTTCACTGATGTGTATTCATGCTCCTTAATTTTTACCTGTTTTCCCTAGTTAAAGTGCGGTGCCTGCGGCGCCATCGGACACATGAGGACGAACAAATTCTGTCCACTGTACTATCAAACCAACGCACCACCTTCTAACCCAGTCGCCATGACTGAGGAGCAGGAGGAGGAGCTAGAAAAGACGGTCATCCACAATGATAACGAGGAGCTGATCAAGGTGGAGGGCACAAAGATCGTGCTTGGCAAGCAACTCATTGAAAGGTAGATAATTAGCTTTGTCATTTTAACATTTGTATTAATCAAATTCTGGATTTTTTATTTTCAACATTTGTTATTTTGCAGTGCTGATGAAGTGCGGAGAAAGTCTTTAGTGCTCAAGTTCCCCAAGCAACAACTTCCTCCGAAGAAGAAGAGACGAGTTGGCAATGCTCTGCATTGTGATTACCTCATCGTAAGCAAAAACGGCTTCAGAGCATGTTTTAACAGGAATTTAAATTGAGGCTATTTTGACATATTTTCTTCATACTTCTAGAAACCACACAAGGCAATCCACCGCAGACGCACTGACCCTATGGTGACCTTATCCTCTGTGCTTGAGTGCATCATTAATGATATGCGGGACCACCCTAATGTAAGCATCATTCAACTCCTCCATTAATGTTTGCATACAAAGTGCTGAAGACTTTTCTTCCTCCAGACATACCCGTTTCACACACCAGTCAATGCCAAGGTTGTGAAGGACTACTACAAGATCATCACACGGCCCATGGACCTTCAGACACTCAGGGAGAACGTGCGCAAACGAATGTACCCGTCTAGGGAGGAGTTCCGAGAAGCAGTAGAGCTCATCTTTAAGAACAGTGCCACATACAACGGTGAGACATTGTGCTTTGAAAATAACTTTTGAATTCAAACCATCTTGGGCTGTGCCTTATTGTTTTAGGAGCAAAACATCCAATCACACAAGTGGCGCAGTCAATGCTGGACCTTTGTGATGCTAAACTGAAAGAGGTGCGTGTGACTGTTACGCATTTTATTATTCAATGTCGTATTTCAATGATGGTTAATTAATCATATTTCTGTGTGCCTTCACAGAAAGAGGACAGACTTGTTAGGCTTGAGAAAGCCATCAATCCATTACTGGATGATGATGATCAGGTGGCTTTCTCTTTCATTCTGGACAATATTGTTACCCAGAAGATGATGGTGGTTCCTGATGTAAGTTTCTTACCCTATAACACCTGACTAAATTATTGTATTTGGATGTTCTGGTTTGTTGTTAAATATAACATTAAATAAACTAATTTCCGCCCTTTTGTAGTCATGGCCATTTCACCATCCTGTCAACAAAAAGTTTGTGCCTGATTATTACAAAGTGATTATAGACCCAATGGACTTGGAGAGCATTCGCAAGGTGAGGACTTATTAACTTTGAAACAAACAACATTAAAGAAAAACATTACAAATATGTATCTATGTGTTACCCAAATCATCAGAACATCTCCAAACACAAATACCAGAACAGAGACGTGTTCCTCTCAGATGTTACTCTCATACACACCAACAGCATCAAGTACAACGGTGAGTGTGTTCACCAGTTTGATGCTCGGAAGAATAGAAAAATATAATATTGTTTGTTTTTATGTCTTTGACAGGCCGTGACAGTCCGTATACAAAGACTGCTCTTGATATCGTCAATGTGTGCAGATTGACCTTGGAGGAGGTATTCTGGAGTACTTGGCATCATGAAAAAATCAAACAATTGGTTTATATATGTATCTAGTACAGGGGTACCTCAGTTTTCCTACAGCCCATTTTTGTAGGATTAGGTTATCAACCAACATTTGGCCAAAGTTTTCGTATACCATCTCGGTTACCAAATGGTCAAACATTGCACATACCAAAGTCGTCTGTTTGCCTCCATATCATTTTGCGTTATGTTATGTTTATGTTTACTTAATACATTCACAATTCTTAAAATACACAATTGCAAATAGAACAACAGACTGAATTGGTGTCCGGTATGGTAAAGTAACAATTCTTTTTTAGTCACACAATAGCGTAAAAAGAATACCTGGTAGGCCAAAAAGGCTCAAAAACATAACAAGCCAGCTAGTCAAACAAGCAATTTACTCATAAGCAAGTTCACCAAGCTCCCGATCTCATTCAAAATCGCAAAATCTATTGACTTCCTCATTTTCAGTGTCGCACTGAAGCAGTGTATAGTTGTTACACATGCCGATCAATCGACCACCAATCAGCATTGTTGTTAAGTGTAAAGTAAATTATATGTATATAGCACTTTTCTCTAGTGACTTAAAGCGGTTTACATTGTGAAACCCAGTGTCTATAAGTTACATTTAAGACAGTGTGGGTGGCACTGGGAGCAGGTGGGTAAAATATCTTGCCCAAGGGCACAACAGCAGTGACAAGGATGGCGGAAGCAGGTATTGAACCTGGAACCCTCAAGTTGCTGTTACGGCCGCACTACCAACCGAGCCACGCTGCCCCATGATTTTCGTATTTTGTATGATTCCTGTTAAAAAGTATGTGATTGCCATTGCTAATTAATGTCTTTTAATGTTGATCACAAACGCTGGCACTACATTAATTTTTATTCCACGGCTGACAGGCGCCTAGCAGCTAATTGTGTGTCTCCATAAAGTGTTGAAGTCACTCCACTTAATTAAAAATAATAATCTTATTAACCAAAAAAACTGCATTTCTTAGTATATTAAGTATCATTACCAAAGATTGTATCACTGGAGGACGAGGCTAAACATGTTACACAGCCAAAATGTTACAAGCCAGCAGCAACATGCTAATAACTAAGCTAACTGCTAAGCTAGCTTTAAACAACACCAATAAATAAGTGCTTAGTAAAGTTTAAGAAATATAGATGGAATGACATTGCAGCAGAAAGTAAGTAGATATTAACAAGTAATTAATACAAAAGTAGACTAATACAAATCTATTCATCCATTTTCTACCGCTTGTCCCTTTCGGGGTCAAGGGGTGTGCTGGAGGTACACCCTAATCTCTTCAGATTGTGTCTGCATTGTCACAGTCCATACACAACAGCTAAGGAAGGCCTGGGCAATTATTTTGACTCGGGGGCCAAATTTAGAGAAAAAAATGTGTCTGGGGGCCGTAAATCTATTTTTAGGAACACTAACAAAAAACCTCACAATAATGTCTGATTGAATGCTGAAAACGTTATGACAGACCGCCTGAAAAACGGAATGGAATTGTACATTTTTTTACTGAATGAGACACCTAGAAAGTACATGAAAATAAAGAATGTGGGATTTACGATATTAACTATGAACGATTAAACACTGAATATTGAGCGTCATACCCCCTCTCGATCGACATATTTTACAATCAAGCAAATCTCAAGAAAAAGCCAACGAACACAGCGAAATCTGAACACGAAGGGTAAAAAAAACACCTACGATATAATATATTTGGTATATCATTAAGCTCTAGAACTTTGTTGTAAAAATCTCTTTCCGCGTCTGTCCCTGAAACCCGCATTTCAGGCTGGCCGCTCTGCAAACACTCTGTGGAAACGTTCCCCAACCACACTGCTTGGTGCCTCGACTGAGCTGCTGTGATTTAGATTTCCATAGCAACTAATTAGATTACCATAGTAACTAAAATATCATGCAGAAGCGCAGATTACAACCATTGAAATACTTTGTATAGTTCAAGAATTATGGTCATTTAAAGACATCATTGCACATCAAAATGGCAGCTATGGTTTCCATCTTAAAGATGTAAAAAAATATTTGGGAATGTCTGACGGGCCAGATTGAAAAGCTTAACTAGCTATCCCTGAGTCTTCCAGGCTACATTATACACCCCTGCCCTCCCCATACCCGCCCACGTCAATCGACGCACGGAGAGGGGGGGGGGTGGGTTGTTGGTAGCTGGGTGTATAATGTAGCCCGGAAGAGTCAGGGATACATGGGATTCTGGGTATTTGTTCTGTAGTGTTTGTTGTGTTATAATGCGGATGTTCTCCTGAAATGTTTTTGTCATTCTTGTTTGGTGTGGGTTCACAGTGTGGCGCATATTGGTAAGAGTGCTAAAGTTGTTTAAGCGGCCACCCTCAGTGTGACCTGTATTGCGGTTGAATAAGGATGCCTTGCAGTCTGTTACGTGTGTCTGCATTAGCCTCGTCAGACAATTCTTTGGGCTGGCAACCTATTTGTACAAGCTGTAGAGGGCGCTAGCGGTAGTGCCATCATTGTACGCCCTTATTATTATTCATTGGGTGAACACCAGCGTACATTCGAGAGAATAATTACTCTGGAATTCTGGAGTCTCCCGGGAAAATTGGGAGGGATGGCAGGTGTGACGCTGTCAAGCAGCATTCATATAAAACTCGCAAGCCGCACTAACATTAAATTTTCTTATTAAGGTGCTGGCCGCGTGTCTGAGACCCCTGGTTTATAGATACGCCAAAGCAAAAAAAAAAACTCTGTATGCAGTATTATTACATTATAAATTTCAAAAGAGTTATGTGGCTCCCATTTGTTTTCTTTACTTTGTGAAACGGGTCAAAATGGGTCTTTGAGTGGTAAAGGTTGCCGACCCCTGTTATATAGTATACTGTAAACTAGCAACATCGACAGCATTTAGTAAACCTTCTGAGGTTTATTTCTTGAAGCAAAAAGGATCATCCCACATTTTAATAATTACACAGTAAGTGTATCAAATGTCCTTTTCTTGTGCTTTCAGTATGATGAACACTTGACCCAGCTTGAAAAGGACATTGCCACTGCCAAAGAAGCTGCTCTGGATGCTGCAGACTTTGAGAGTCTAGACATGACCCACATGTCATACATGCCACAGGTACGACACATCCGTCTGGTCCTCTTTTTAAGTTGCAATCTTAATAAAGTCCAATCCTATCCTCTTACTAGTTTTACCAGCTCTCAAAGCAGGGGCAGTTTGGCCATCAAGAGTACCTAGTTTTTTCCTTTAAGGGCCGATTGATGGGACGCCCGTTTATTTATCTACCAAATTTTTTGGTGCACTTTGTCTTCGTATACAAGATCTCTCCCGGTCATGTCAGACAATAGCTTGTAAAAGGTCAAATGGCATCAAATTTGTACAACATACAGATTCCCAGCCCTTTTTTACTCTGTCACCATAAACAGAATTTAAAGGCAAATTCCACCCTGTAATTTGTCAGCATCTGGTTGTGTAGTTGTTTGTGTTCCTGCTTTTTGAAGTATAGTGTACAGGATCGAACCCCGGCCCAGATTATGTCACTAATTGAAATACAGTTGTCCCTTGTCACATTGTGCTTCAATAATTGTTTCTTCACCAAATGGCAGATTTTTTTAAACACATTTTTATTATTTTAAAGCGTATTCTACAATTTTTGGTCCTATATTAATCCTTTATTAAGCTTAAAAATGGCTAGATAGACTAAAAATAACAATACTACAGTCAAATTGGCCATTAGGGGAGACTAAACCAAACAGAGTATTGCTGTTCAGTATTGTGGCCACTGATTGTCTCAACCTCAAGCAGTGTATTTGATTAGAAGAGTAAAAAGGTGACTAATTGGTGTTATATCATGTCTAGAGGGCTCTCTTAACGTTAAACGTATTTAGGAACAGATTTTTTTTAAATAATTTTGCTGTGAAAAAATTTGATTTATAATAACTGATTCCCTGAAATGTGTTTATCACAGTCATGTCCAGAACCAATTCAACATCAATAAACTATGGTTGGAATAAAGTCCAGTGTCACATACTTATTTGCTTTATTTGTAATAAAAAAAAAAAAGTTGTTGTTATTTTTGTCATTTTTGCACTACAAATAAATGATTGAACAATTTGATTACCATGTATTTGTATTAGTCCAAAATAAGCATTGGAGTAAATTTAGGTCCAAATAAAATAGTATGAATATCGGGGCTTTCCAGTGGGCCTATCCGGACCAGAAAGTCGAGGCCCAAATTTCTGTCCCAGTCCGCACGCCCCTGTTTCAAAGCAAACATAAATAAGCATAGAAAACTTATTCCATAGAGTGTTTCTTTGCAAGCACAAATGTCTTATTGATTTGAGCACAATGAAACATACTACTGATGTTTCTTGTGCCCCTAGTATGATGACTTGGATAAGGACATGTCCTCAGCCAAGGGGTCTTTTATGGACTTGCAGAGGCTCAGTGCCACATCTTCGCCATACATAGCACAGGTATGACAGCAGTCTGGTCCACATAATGATGAAACACCACACTGACATCAAAACTTATCCAGCTTTCTCTCGAGTTCTACTACTGCCTTTACTATTTCCTCTAAAAGCTTTTTCCCTCAGACTGTCAAGTAGTGTCTTCACTGTCTTGTCTCCTTTCTTGCCCACCTTATGTGCTTCTCCTTCACTCCTGCTGTCACACCGACATCTCCGTTGTGTGTTTTCCCCTTTGTTGGCCAGCCTGCTGATCTGTTTGACAGCAGTGCGTCAGGCCTGTCCAGGGCGCCCGCCGGTCTTTTCTCTGACGGACCTCTAGGGGTTGCTGGTGAGAAAAGGGTGGGGTAGGTATGGAGCAAGACAAGGCTTGCCTCCCCAGCTCTCCTCATTCATCCCCTCTGACTATCCTGTCTCTGAAGAAGATGTTGTTGCGAGAGCGCTGAAACGTTATTTCACTGCTCCTCAGGCTCGCAGAAGGAACAGAGAAGAAGAGTCGGATGTGGATATTGAAGGCTTTGAGGAGGAAGATGATGGCAAACCGAAAACACCTGCTCCTGTGAGTTGTACTACTGTATTATTACCTCCAGTAAAGAGGTTTACATCACTGTTTTCTATGTGTTTTGTTCAACCATTCACAATAAACTTTGTGGACAAGCATGCATGGGTCAAGGAAGACCTCTCTTTAAATGTTTTATAACTTTCCTGCAATAAATACAGAAATTACGTGAGTTTAGTATGGTATATTTTAAAAAAAAAAGGAGGGGGGGGCGCTATAGAGATGTATACATTATACACCAGTAGGTGATGACAATGACTTCTCCCTGGGAAAGTCAAAGCTTTTCTTTGTGACACTCACGCCCACTCATGATTCAGAGAGATGCCGCTTGAAAATGTTTGGCAAGGTGACAAAGTTAGTTTTTTTTTAAAAGTTAATGTGAAGATAATATAACCAATAAAGCAGAGTCGTCATCATCGAGTAGCTAAGAAATATAATTTATATTACTTTTTTTTTGTTTTTATTATCTTTCACTGTATTCCAGTTTTTCTGTTGTAGTTTTCACTGATTTGGGGAAAAAAAGGGACAGATTTTATTTTAGCAAGTCTTAATTAAGAATGTTGTGTATTTTTGAGTTGATACTAGAGGTAGGACTCTTTAGGAATTGATTATAAATTGATTATTTATAAATCTTTAATTAATATATTTGGATTGTATTATATTGTATATTGTTAATATGCAGTGGAACCTCGATTTACAAAGCCCTCTATCTGTGAACCCTTTGATTGACAGACCTTTTAATCGTTTGATAACGCCAAGTATGCCTTTGTTTGCGAACCATGTCTTTGTTCAAGAACGCTTGGCAGGCAGAATAGAGGGCTACACATTGTACAGCAGGCGCAGCCTTCTACTCGCTTTTGCACAGTAGTTTTCCTAGTCATGTCTCAGCACATGTGCCTTTTTATGTATTTTTTTCCTCTATCGACAAGTTTTTTCATTTTGCTAACTCAATAAGAGTCCCAAAAAGCCAACAGATCAGGCTGAAAGTGATTGTCTCTGAACATGATTGTATGATTGTCTCTCCTGATTCATTAATCTACTTGCTAAATTACTCTTCTTAGCTGGTTGTTTTCTGCTATTAGCCTTTTGTTTAAGTGTACAAAGTATTTATTATTTTCTTGTTCACTACACATTCCAACTATAGTTAAGCACCACAGCTAGAATAGGTTCTCCTCTCCTCCTTTGTCCTCCGTGTTTGTTCACATTGATCCAGCAAACACATAATGTTAAAAAAATGTCAGCTAATGGTTCTTCCTTGGTCAATGAGAACCAAACCTAGAACTAACATTTAAAGAAAATGAGCATTAACTTTGCTTAAACAATTGTATGTAATAAAAGAGAATAAGGAACCAGTTTTAATATAATGTTGATTTTGCCCTGCGATGAGGTCGCGACTTGTCCAGGGTGTACCCCGCCTTCCGCCCGATTGTAGCTGAGATAGGCACCAGCGCCCCCCGCCACCCCAAAAGGGAATAAGCGGTAGAAAAGGGATGGATTGATAATGTTGATTTTGTTAAACTGTCAATAGCACTCACCAGTCACCATAAATACAATAAAAACTGTACAGTTAATACATGTGATCAGAGCAGCATAAAACTTTGATCAGAACATTCCTATTTACGCCTTTTTTTTTTCTAAATTCTGGTCTGTTTGAATTATGTAGATAGAGAGTATTTTTGTTGTGTTTTTTTCTAAATTAATTAAAGTAATGAAATGGTATTATAGTTTCATTTAAAGTCCTTGTTGTTTGCTTAATGACACCCCTGTGTGTCCCCTTTTAGGCTGAGGATGGGGAAGGAGAGCTAGAAGACGACGACGACGATGACGAGGAGATGTTGCTCCCTCCTCGCAGACGCATGCACAACCGCCAGGATGAGGATGAGGACCGCCGATCCAACTCTTTGGCCCATGCCAGCGTGTTATATCAGGATCTGCTCATGTCTGACGGCGAGGACGACGCCAGTGAGGAGGAGGGGGACAATCCATTCTCATGTGAGTGAAGAGAACCTAACATTCCATACTTAGAAGTGTTACCAAGACTACAATGCACTATTTTAACTGGTCATCTTTCCCATTCTTTCTTTAGCCATTCATTTGTCTGAGAGTGGCAGCGACTCTGACAGAGAGGTGGATGTACGACCTCCACCACCACCACGGCGAGCACAGGAGACGGCGCGCATGGGCATGGAGCAGGATGAGAGTATGATGTCGTATGAAGGGACCGGGGCTGATGACAGACACCACATGGAAGACAGCATCATCAGGTACAAGGAACTTGAGTCTCTCATACTATTAAAGCAGTGGTTAGCAAACCTTTTTTCAGCTCAGCCACTCATCATCCAAAGACTGACGGAAATCGGACAATTTGGTTTATGTTTTTACACTGTTTTACTTCTCAGTTATGGCAGCTTCGAGGAGACCGAGAGCCGCAGTCAGATGCAGCCCCTGAACAGAGGAAACGCACACGACGATGGTATCAGTGAGGAAGAGGAGGAAGACGAGGACGATAACGCACAAAGGAGAGCAGCAGCTCAACATTCTCAGGTGAGGCGTTTAATTGAGGATAAGGAGCGATAACAGCATTATGGCTATGGGATGGTACCGAATTCGGTATATATATAAAAAGTTTTTATTTTTTTAAGAAAGAGCTTTGTCGTTATTGGTTGATGTCAACATTTTGGCTTTTTTCTCATTTTGCTTTTTGCCATTTTCCCAATTTTTCCTGTTGTTTTCTTTTGTTGTTGTTTTCGATTTTTGTCATGCGCCGAGGCCCAATGACAATCGTGCCACGGGCCACAGATGGCCCCTGTGCCGCAGTTTAGAAGATAACTGTTTATGGCCATTATAGTCTTAGTACCGTGGTATATTTGCTCTGGTCACACATGGGAAGCGAGTCACATGGTTTTTACGTCAGCACTGGAATTAGTAAAATCAGTTCTTCACCTGGCGGGTTTTTCCTGTGTGATAGAAGAGGGGATAATTGGGGAAATCCTTTCTTTAGCTGCCGCCCTGTTTTGTCATATATTACTGCCTTTGCGCATGTCAATGTTTAGTTTTGTATACACAATAAATCAACACAAAATCCGTACTTGGGCGTAATGTTCACGGAGTCTCGTATGCTCACCGTCGCAGATGAGCGCTAATGGTCAAGGACTCGTGGTTGAGGGAATCATTTTTTGAAGTTGGATGCTATATAATTTCCGATTTGTTGCAGCAGTCTTTGTTGCGGCTCGATGATTTATGAGCACATCATGCAATGCGCGTTTGCAAGACAAGCAGGTGTAGCTCGAGGCCGCCTTCGGAGTGTGTGGCCGCGGTGTCGAGAGCAGCTGAACGAGACAGAGGCGTGCAGGCGTGTTTAGGGGTTATAATGCGTGTCTGTTTGTGGGTTTGTTGGTTATTCTTCAAGTGGGGTGTTACTGATGTCATATTAAAACTTTTTTTTTGTAATATTTTCACAATCGACCAGTAGTATACCAAAGATCGACTGGTCGATCACGATTAATGGGTTGGCCACACCTGTGTTAGGTAGTGTTACAATTTTTATTACCAGCAAAGCAAGAATTAGGCGCTCAAAAGTACAGTATGGCTCTACTTTTCAAAATGGGCTAGCTCGATGCTAATTTACATTGGATTTGCCATAGATAAACATTTGCTTTAGCAATTTTACATGGTGACTTCAACACCTCCAAATTTGGTAATGAAAACTACAACTAAGATGCACGTTACAATCAAACAGTTGGTGTGCAATAAGTACAATACTTACAGTTACACACTTTGTAGGTCGCAACAGGACCTTTTAAAGTGACTAGTCTGGTACATTGCCGCTGAATGGCAAAGACTACTTTGCCTACACACTACTGCCATCTAACGTCTTGGATTTGCAAAGGAATGCAAAAATCTACAATATAATAGTCACAAATGAGACACATAAGTGTAAGAAAACCACATTTTAAAACTGGACAGCACAGCGAAGTGTTTAGTGTTAAATGAAACATTTTTTAAAACAATTTACATTTTTTAACACATTTGAACACACACAAAAGTACTGGGAATTGGTAGAGGTGAGTACCAGTATTGATTCCCGGGAATTGGTAATGTAACGATTCCAATGTGCCCTAAATGGGACGCCATCCATCCATCCATCCATTTTCTACCGCTTATTCCCTTTCGGGGTTGCGGGGGGCGCTGGTGCCTATCTCAGCTACAATCGGGCGGAAGGCAGGGTACACCCTGGACAAGTCGCCACATCATCGCAGGGCCAACACAGATAGACAGACAACATTCACACTCACATTCACACACTAGGGCCAATTTAGTGTTGCCAATCAACCTATCCCCAGGTGCATGTCTTTGAAAGTGGGAGGAAGCCGGAGTACCCGGAGGGAACCCACGCATTCACGGGGAGAACATGCAAACTCCACACAGAAAGATCCCGAGCCTGGATTTGAACCCAGGACTGCAGGAACTTCGTATTGTGAGGCAGACGCACTAACCCCTCTGCCACCGTGAAGCCCATGCTTTTTTTTTCCTGTTCTGGTTACTAGCGTTTACATCGGTTCCCATCCCTTAATATAAACACTGCACCGCACAGATAATATGCATTTATAATATTGCTATCAAATATTTTGGCTCCTGTGTAGCTAAATGAGGTTACCATAGAAACAGCTGTGAGTGTAAATCTGCTGCACTGTCATTTCCTTTTCTGGCCTCCAGTATGAAGAGAAGGAGACAAAATGGTCGTTCATGGACTTGGAGAGACACCACACAACGCCAGCACCATACACACAGCAGGTAGGCTTACAGGATGTAGATGGGTTTTTTTTGTTGTTGTCAGATTGCCTGATCTGACACTGACACTCTCTTTTGTCCCAGCCTTGGCAGATACCAGCAGACGGCAACAGCGAGGAGGAGGAGGAAGATGAAGAGGAGGACGCGCGCAGGAGAGGCCCTGCCGTGCTCTCTCAAGTCCAGCTCAGTGAGGACGAGGAGAGCGAAGAGTTCAGGTCGATCGGGGGAGACAGTGACATGGACACGGACTAGAATCAAGAAAAACAGAAATTGGAGATGTTGTAAATTCTATCATGCATGTTTTATAGCTTCTTGCACTATTAGTGCTCACATTGTACATTTTTTATTTCACATTTTGAGTTATTAGGTCCCCTAATGAATACTGTACAGTTGATTTTCAATATGTTTTGATAACTCCTCTTACCTGCACCACCCAGCTTAAAAAACAATAAACGGGTTGTGAGATATGTTTTTAAATATTGTCGTCAAATGACTGATGTTTGTCAAATAAGTCAAAGTCCATTGTAGAGGAGTACATCTTGAAGTTTTTAGTCCAAAAGTGAACATTTATACCGTCACTGTCCTTGGGAGAACTAAAGCAACATTATCAGCATTTTTACTTATGAAAAACAATATTTAGACAGGCTTTATGATCTATTTTATACAGAACTGCACTATTCAATTATATAATGTAAAAAAAATGACGTGTTAGTCATCTTCAGGTATTTCTCATTTATTTCTAAAAAAAAACCAAAAAACTTCCAATTTCTGTATTTTTAACTCTAAATCCAAAACTACTCAAAATATGTATTGGCCCATCTCAGGCAGGCGTATTACATTGTACAAAGTTCCAAATCTGAAAAAATGTGACTCATATGAGTAACAGGAGCGAGTTTTTAGCATAGAATTAGCAAATACTTGCAATATAAACAAATGGCATTTACACTTAGAGCATTTTGACAGTATTTGCATCAAGTGATTTTGACAATAAACATTTCGGTACCAGGACTATGTAGCTCTTAATCCTAGTCAACATTGAAGTATTAAATATACAAAAAAAACCGTCTAAACTTACTTTTCTGCAAGATGCATCTTCCTTTGGAATTTACCACAGGGGGTATCAAACTGGTTTATATTTAAGGTCACATCACACTGAAGCCTGGCCTCAGAGGACCACTTGTTTCAGAAAATATATATGAATTATAATGTATAATATCCTCATAATTACACAATTCCCTATCCATTTGATTTTTTTTTTCACATACAAATTGATGGATAACATATTTGCTTTCAAAATCATAAGTCAAGGGGATAAGCATTTTATTCTAACAGAAAATGTTATAATAATACTATGTTACTAATACAGGTGTGTCGACACCCTTTACAACATACTAAAAAGTCAAAGTATGTGGGACCATTCTGATATATTTTTATTTGATAAGAAAATGCTATAAACATACATGACATATAGCTGAAGATAAAACTTAGTGCCAGCTGTGTTTTATAGGTGACAAAGTGTGCAGTTATTAATCATTACAGATGCAGTTAAAAAAACAACAGTAAAAATGTTTAAAGACATAATAATCAAAATCTAAATTTTTTATACTATTATAAAACACTGTCAGCGTCACTTATAACAAGAAGCTAACCTTAAGTTTTGTCTTTAAATACAGAATGTATAACATCCTTTTTCATCTTTTTTTCTTAATGAAATAAAAAAAAATCAAACTAGCCCCCACATACTTTGACTTTTCAGTATGCAACCCTTTTCGGAAGAAGTTTGGACACCCCTGAGTTATTAGTATAACGTTCTTACATTACAAATTTGTATTTGTATTTATTTGTTTTTTTATTTATTTTTGTATTTTGACTCCTTTTTTTTTTACAACAATATGCCAACAAAACTGGAGCTGCGGGCCGGACTTTGGACACCTCTGTGTTAATATAATGTTTTATGCAAGGTCAGATAGTTTAGAAGATATGCAATTTTCCGGTCGAAATTGAAAGAACGAATACGTTTAGTAAGAAAGATGAAGTATTTTATTGATGCACATTATTTTCAGGCGTTCGCGGGCCATATAAAACGAAGTGGCGGAGTTTTTGACCCTGTTAGGGTAACAGGGCTGAGTAAAAACCCATGGACTAAAGTAGGAATTTTAACAAAAATGCTAATAAAATATTTGTAAATTATAGTTGGATAAGGAGTACCACAAATATGTAAGAAATATTTTATAGTGTATTTCATAATAAAGCCTAACTTAGATAAAGGGCAGGTGATAAATGTTTTTTTTAGTGTTCAATGCAATTCAAATTAAATCATATTTATTAAATGTACATTCAGGTCAATGTGCATTATACTTTGTTTAATAAATAAAAGAAAAAAATAAAAATTTTACAATTAATTTGATAATACATATTTACATCATACACATCGTTTGGAAATCTCATGTAAAAAATATACAACATAAAGTAGCAAGAAACATGTCAATAATGAATAAAGCCAAATATGTTCTAGACCAAAAATCACTTCATATTCTCTACTGCTCACTATTGTTACCATATCTGAGTTACTGTGTAGAAATATGGGGAAATAATTACAAAAGTACACTTCATTCACTAACAGTGTTACAAAAAAGATCAGTTAGAATATTACATAATGTTGGATATAGAGAACATACAAACCCTTTATTTATTGAATCAGAGATACTGAAATTCCATGGCAGTGAAATTGCAAACAGCTAAAATTATACACAAAGCAAATTATAACCTGCTACCCAAGAATATACAATTCTTCTAAACAAAAGAGGAGAAGTATAATCTTAGAGAAAAATGTAATTTAAAACATTTGTACGCACGTACAACACTTAAGACCTTCAGTATATCAATATGTGGAATTAAATTATGGAATGGATTAAGCAAAACAATCAAACAATGTACTAATATGATCCACTTCAAAAAACCCTTCAAACTTAAAGTGTTTACAAAGTACAAAAAAGAAGAACCAAGATAAACATTCTGAATTTATTCACCCATTCATTCTTTCATTCTCAAAATAATCTTACTTATCTCATCGTATGGAATAAAACTTACTTCACCAATTATTTATCTATTTATTTTTATTGTGATTACTTATGGAGTACATTGTGAATACATTGAGAACAGGAAGTGAACAAAAGTTTTAGCAACTGTTATGTAAAAGAAAAGGGGTAGGATTAAATAAACTCTGCTTCTTCCTACTCCTTTTCGAACATGTTGAAAAGAGAAACTGGAAATTGTGATGTATCATGTTGTATGCTTGCATGTTCCAAATAAACTTAAACTCAATTACTCAATTTAATGTTGTGCAATGGCCCCAGAAAATGCATTAATGTTCAGTTTAAATGCTAGAAATTAAGATTATAACAGCAGATAATAGTCACGAAGTGCATGACATCATAGCAATCCTTCCATTCATTTTCTACCACTTGTACCTCTCGGGGTGGGGGAGGGTGTGCTGGGTGGGAGAAGTTGCCACCTCATCGCCAACACAGATAGACAACATTCACTCACATTCGCACACACATATATGACTTTTTCCAAGATCCATTGCAGCACAGAAGTAAGCAGACTATACTGTAGTGTTATCCTCTCATCCTAAACATTCAGCGTGGAGTGGAAGACACTTTGCTGCCCCAAGCTGTGCTTGTTATCCTCTCAGGTGATGCATGCACGCATGAAGTGAAGGACAAATATCTCTTAGCAGAATGAGGGAGTCGACGGGGGCTGAGGGACTGAGACCTCTGCACCTCCCTCATGGCCATCTTCTGAACTGAACAGCTTCTCTCCAAGTGTGATGACGAGTCGTTGGCGTTCATGGACGAAGGGCCGCAATGCCGCTCCATTCTGGAAGAGGAGACAACTGAGACACCACCTGTGTTTAGAGTCACACTCCATCAATCTTGTTACAAACAGAACACATTAATACACAAATATTTTTTTAATATATTTTAGCTGACACAGAAAATTTTTATTTTTCTTCTTGCTAACCTCATATGTTTAAGGACACTTGTTTATGGAGATTTTTTTTTTTTTAATGGAACTACAAATGATGTATTTGTGACCAAAAATATATTTGTAGACAAAAATAATGGATTTGGAATAAACAATAAAAATAGTTTTGTTTTTTTTGTAACAAATGTTGGTTGCATAAAATTCTTCTGTTTACAATATTTTTTTATGTTTAAAAATAATTTTTGTGGTTACATACATTTTTGGAGGGTCACAAATCATTTTAATTATTTCTTTATTCCAAACCATTTTGTGGTCGCAATTTTTTTCACGGTCACAATCTTTTTGTGGTTGAAACAAATATTTGTAGTTCCTTTTTTTTTTTTTTTTTTTTCAGTGGTTAAGAATAATTTTTCTCGTTACAGTCTTTTTTTTATCTTATTTGAATTTTTTTTTACTTACAAATCACTTTTGTGGTTAGTCTTTTTTTGGTTACAATTTTTTTTTGCCATAAAGGTTTTTTTATTTAGATTTTTAATTTTTTTGATTGCAAATTATTTTTGCGGTTACAATTTAAAAAAAAATTCGGGTTACAATCTTTTTATTTTTTGCACATCTTTATTTTAATCTCTGAAACAATATCTTAAAAGCCTTTTATCTGTCAGTCTCCAATGATGGCGTGAACTTTGGGGTATATCTGCTGACTACTGCTGCCCTTTTTTTTGGTAGAAATGTTAAAATTTTTATTTCAAATCCTTTATTTTTGTTTGCAAATATTTTACTAGTTGCAAATCCATTTTTTGTTTAGTTGCATTAAAAGACTTGAATTTTTCCCCACACTTGTTGCTAGGCAGAATTTTCGAGGCAATTTGTCAATGATTTGTCAAATTTAGGGCAGGATTCACACAGCCGATATAAAAGCCAGGTTGTTCCTGTGTTCAATGTAGAGCACAAACAGGGAGGGCAGCTGTGGAGGCATTTCCTTGGCCATAACAGAGGTAAGACACCTCTAAATAAAAGGGTATCGTCAATGTTGTGTTGAAAGTACAGTAAGAAGGACAAGCCAGGTCGTTGAGTGAAAGCACACAAGAGTACAACAATATTTCTCTGTGGAGGGTGTAAAAAGTCAAGGAGAATGAATAAATGTCAAGCCAACATTCCCAACCTGATGGAAGAAAGGTGTTTGATGCTTGATGAGCAGGGAGGAAGTCGTCCATGTCCAAACTACGACTATTTCTCACTGCCTGGAGCGAGCGAAGGCTGGTCCGCAAGGTGGACTGTGTCCTGGCTGGTAAGTCAAATCAACAGACAGTTAACAATCATCAAATAGATTGTTGTCAAATTCACATAGCAATGGTGTCAATATTAATGCATGAAAAGAAAAGTGTGGTTTGGGAGCCATTTGCTGCCGAAAATTTGTCTAGAAATATAATTAAACAATTTCAGTATTAATAATATTTTCTTTAAAATAAATACATTTGTAATGTTTTTGGGGGGCATTTTTAAAATTATAAAAAATAATCAAAGTGCATCGTTTGATTTTTCAGAGTATTTTTTTTGGGCCGAAGGCCATGGATGGATGAATGAAGATATCTCTCTCTATATGTATATACACACACACATATATATACAGCCTATACAGTTCTATTTTGGTTTTAAACGACCATATGACATCCTCCCAATCCTCTGCTGTATCATCCATGTATCCAATTTGGTATAAAGTCAACTCGTCGTGTTTGGAGGAAGAAGAATAGTTAGTTGCATCCCAAGAACACCATACCTACTGTGAAGTATGGGGGTGGAAACATCATGCTTTGGGGCTGTTTTTCTGCTAAGGGGACAGGACGATTGATCCGTGTTAAGGAAAGAATGAATAAAATTCTTACAATGTCAATGGATTTTTTTTTCACATTCTGTCTCTCACAGTTGAAGTGTACGTATGATGAAAATTACAGACCTCTGTCATCATTTTAAGTGGGAGAACTTGCACAATCGGTGGCTGACTAAATACTTTTTTGCCCCACTGTACACATATACATACATACATACATATATACATACATACATATATACATATATATATATATATGTATATATATATATATATATAATAATAATATAATAATAATAATGGTCATAAAATTGATCATCAATATAACTAAATA
This sequence comes from Nerophis ophidion, assembly GCF_033978795.1. NCBI lineage: Eukaryota > Metazoa > Chordata > Actinopteri > Syngnathiformes > Syngnathidae > Nerophis > Nerophis ophidion. The sequence goes on along the minus strand of NC_084614.1, from coordinate 26,518,692 downwards.
TTAAACGTATGTGAAAATTTCACTGTTACTTTGTTTATTTTGTGGCGACCTCCTTAAAGCTGTGTAATCAATCAGAAACATCAAGCAGTGAAAATGCACCAAACATGGACAAGTGTAGTGAGAGTGTTTTGTATGTGTCCCATCATGCATTGTAGTACATTTAAATGGGTGTAGTTGTAACAAATGTATGGTATACGTGTGGACATGTATTTCTAATACACACAAAGTTCAGTGAGCAGGTTGTATAATGTATGACCATGTGTGTTGAATTTTTATGTTGGGTGCAGTTTTTTGCGCCATGAGTGGGATATTTTTTTTTTTAAATTAGGTCATATAAATAAATGATGTATTGTGTATACTCCAAAGTACAAAACTGAAGATGCTGGCGGGCCAGAGTTTATACATCCATGGTCTAAATGTATTGTTTACCTCCATTCTGAGCTCTTTTGAGCAACTTGAACTGGGCGACTTGCTGGCGAAGTCTGACCTGTAATAACACACACACACACACACACACACACACACACACACACACACACACACACACACACACACACACACACACACACACACGAGTGTTAAATAAGTCAATGATAAATGACCACAAAATGAGAGTTAAGTGTTACTTGTGACTCGGAGCTACTTCCAGCTGAAGCCTGGTCCTGTCGTAAACCTGCAGCATGAACACACACCAAGGTCATCACTGACTGATAAAAACTGGTGATGTTTCAGTACAACTTTTTCACTTCTGATACGGTACTGATATTGGAGATTCAAGTATTGACCAATACGATTATAATCCGATGCAAATATCAGCACAAATCATACATACTTTTATTTTTTTTAGGTGTGGAATGTTAAAAAAGGTTTGATTCTTTTTACGTCAAAAAAAATTTAGTCCAATTAGTCAAACAGAGAACAATGGTAGATATGAAAAACACTAACCTATTTATAAGTAACCGTCTGGAATGGCCTTGTGGTGTTTTTCAGTTGAAATGTGTCACAACATGGCTTGGACATGGATTGTTTCTGCGACGCAGATGAGAATCAGCACGAGCGAGGCGTGGACGTGAGTACATGATATTTATTTAATAAACAAACAAACTACAAAAAGGCAAGCCAAGGACGCGCTCTGTGGCGGATAATAATGTATACTAAACTTAAAACAAAACAACACAATGGCATGACTATATACAAATAAACAAAATATACTATCTATGGCATAAACAACAAAACTTACTCGGCGTGGACCAAAACGAACAAGGCATGAAACAGATTATCGAGGTCGTGAAGGAGGTGCAGCATGGGTAGGGTGCGTGCGAGTGTGAAGATCCCAGAATGAAGACAAGAAAAAGAGTGACTTAAGTAGCCGTGATCATTAGTGAAAACAGGTGTGAGGCTGAGAACAAGGACGTGACATGACAGGTGAAAACTAATGAGTTGGCATGGAGGACGAAAACGAACCAGGAAGTGCCAAGACAGAACTTAAATGTCCAAAAAAATAAACATAACCTGACCAAAACCAAAATATAAACTTACAAGCGTGACAGAAATGGATTGGTATTTAGTTTTTTGCAGCCACCTTATGGTCACAATAATTCATCGAGTTAATGACGCAGTAAGTTGAATGATGCGGACACGTTTGTTACTAGATACCTTCCAATATGCTTCTTCCTTGGATACTTTGTAGATTGGGGTATGACGTTTCTTAACAGGAAAAGACAATAATTCTGCTTGTTTTCATGTTAACATTTCAATCAATCAATCAATCAATCAAAGTTTATTTATATCGCCCTAAATCACAAGTGTCTCAAAGGCTACAGCTGCTGAAACATACGAAAGACTGACCACTCTTGTAACAATAACAACGCATGCATATGGCGGTTAAACGCTTGAAAATATACCGACTTCATCTTCATTGACTTATCGAAAATCTGGCCAGGCCAATAGCTGCCATCTCCTTGTGGCCTATAGCCGAACATGTTTACCTTTTGTAAATGACTTCAATAAAATACAAAAAAAAAACCTTACTGCTTATTGGAGGACATTAAGATGTCCATTGGCTGTCCAACTTTTCCCAATACAGGCCTGCTTGTATTGGCGATTTTCAATAAAAGCTGTTACAATCCAATTTCAGACCGATATCCTACATCAATAACGTATCGGGACACCCACTAGTGAAACGTAGTGTTTTAGACTGCAATATTGGTCAACTAAGGACACTTATTACGTATGTCTAGCATGTGTGCTATTGTGTGCTGAGCTGTTGTGTAGCAGCTAGCTCCTAGTAGCCTACAGCCTATCATGTTAACGTTTTGTAAATGACTTGACTAAAATACAAAAAAACAAAACAAAGTTGTGTGCTTATTGGAGGACATTTACATGTTAACTGGCTGCACAGCTTTTCCCAAGTAAACATGCTGCAGGACTGCTTGTATCAAAATTTATGGATGCATGCCGATGTTATCCTCACTTTTTTGTTGATATCGGACCAAAATACAATATCAACATTGAACTGGGACAGTTTTCTGTTGATTTGTTTTATTCAAAATTCAGACCATTTTGTTCTGCATTTTTAATATTAGAGATAATTAAATTGGGCTTCACGGTGGAAGAGGGGTTAGTGCGTCTGCCTCACAATACGAAGTTCCTGCAGTCCTGCGTTCAAATCCAGGCTCGGGATCTTTCTGTGTGGAGTTTGCATGTTCTCCCCGTGAATGCGTGGGTTCCCTCCGGGTACTCAGGCTTCCTCCCACTTCCAAAGACATGCACCTGGGGATAGGTTGATTGGCAACACTAAATTGGCCCTAGTGTGTGAATGTGAGTGTGAATGTTGTCTGTCTATCTGTGTTGGCCCTGCGATGAGGTGGCGACTTGTCCAGGGTGTACCCCGCCTTCTGCCCGATTGTAGCTGAGATAGGCGCCAGCGCCCCCCCGCGACCCCGAAAGGGAATAAGCGGTAGAAAATGGATGGATGGATGGAGATAATTAAATTTGATCAAAAGACTAGAGAGTTGTCAAATTTAACCATGATTGAAAAGTAATTGAAAGGTTCATAATTGATGAGCCGCGGAGGATCGCTGGACCACGAATGGGACAAGCGGTAGAAAATGAATGGTTGGATAGATAATTGATGAGTGCAATCGTCTGTGGCTTCATGTCAATATTTGCTTGTACTTATTTGATTCCATCCATCCATTTTCCACTGCTTATTCCCTTCTGGGTCGCGGGGGGCGTTGGAGCCTATCTCAGCTATAATCGGGCGGAAGGCGGCGTACACCCTGGACAAGTCGATAACACAGATAGACCGACAACATTCACACTCACATTCACACACTACGGCCAATTTAGTGTTGCCAATCAACCTATCCCCAGGTGCATGTCTTTGGAAGTGGGAGGAAGCCGGAGTACCCGTAGGGAACCCACGCATTCATTGGGAGAACATGCAAACTCCACACGGAAAGATCCCGAGCCTGGGATTGAATGCAGGACTACTCAGGACCTTCGTATTGTGAGGCACATGCACTAACCCCTATTCCACCATGCTGCCCATGTCAATATTTGCCTGTACTTATCTGATTATATTATTTTGGATGGATGGATTATTATTATTATTAATTTTATATTGACTTTTTGTTGGTTACCTGTTAGGGGGAGAAAAAACAGAACATTCGACATGTGTTTAATTGTATTTCTGGACTGTATACGGCAACAGTCCAAAACTGCAGGGTTGTGTGTCATTCGCGAACAAACCAAATCTATTGACTGGCCCATTAACAGTAAAGGACTGGATTTGGACGTTGCAGTGATTTATCAAACCAAGACACACACAGCGGCGGCTTTGCCCACGTACAATTCCCTTGCAGTCAGCTTGAACTGCAGCTGGGACTGCTGCGCGAGCAATAAAGGCAATAGTAATAGTAATAGTATTAGTAAATGCTTTTATGTCTCCGGAACATCTGAAAAAATTGCTTTTGAGGTGAAAAACAAAAGTCACTCGGAGGAGTTGGAATCAACGGCAAGCTGTCAACACTGGATGGCATACTTACTGTCTTCTTGTATACGAGCCATGATGTGAACATCGGTGATGTCTTCCAGTTTGTAGTTGCTGCTTATGGCTTCATAGGTCACATCATTGTTTTCTGTTTAGACAAATACAGTGACTCCAACGTATATGTTTTTATGAATACGATACATGCTGCTACTACCTGAAGTGTAAGAGGTGTAGCGCACAGTGTTGACAGATGTGTACTGATCCCTCTGAGGTTGCCCTGCAGGCTGTCTGAAGAAGGCGCTTCGGCTTGAACCTACACAAGGATAACCGTCAGATGGGACGAGCCACAACAATGTAATGTGTGTTGCTTACTTTGGTTCAGCTTATTTGTCAGCAAACGACATGCAGCCTCCGTCTCAGGAGTCGGGTTATCCAGGACATGTCGACACCATCTGAGAGGAGACTCTACTGATGTTGCCGTTTCTGGAGACTCGTATAGCCTGCGAGTGATCAGTTTATGTGTTCAAGTCCTGACGTGATAGCAGCAAGTACAAGTACATATTTGAAATAGACAGTGATGGGAAAGCTACTTAAAAAATGTAGCAAGCTAAGCTACAATTTACTCTCGATTAAACATGCATTAAGCTACAGACCCCCAATTAACGGTATTTCTATCTATGGTCCCTCATGTATAATATTAATTTTAACGTAACTGAGAGTGTACAAATGGACCCAATAACAAAGTATCTATTTTAGTTGACCTTTTATCTGACTCACCTCTATAATGTTATTCATTTTCTCTGCCCACAGTAAAAAAAAAAAACGCAGCATACATGTATAGCTTGACAAAAACAACAATGACTTGTGTGTTGTTTGGGAACAGTTGGTAATGGTTATTTTCAGTAAAACCTTTCATGAACTCAACTCACCTTAATGTGTGTTCCTAAATTTGTGTTGGACGCTAGAGATGCGCAGTTTGCGGTCTCATCCGCGGAGTCCGCGGCTAAACCGTGGGTCGGGCGGGTGACATGACGAAAAAATAGATTTTAATTCGATTCGGGCGGGTGGCGGTTGAACCATCCGGAAATATTTGATATACATGGTTCTGAGATCGGTATCCTTTACCATTCAAAGAGACATTTAAGACCCGTGTCACAAAGCGAAGAAGACAATAGGAGACGCTAATATTCTCTAGAACGACTGCCGGCAGTCACCCAGTTAATAAGTATTAGGGCGTGCTATGAAGCCATTGGCTTTGTCGCCTTCTACAGCATGTACGATCTGCTTGTCAGTCTAGCAACATGTTGTGTGTGGCTTCCGCAGCAACACGCACACGACTGCAAGGCATACTGGGTGACACAGAGTACACTAATGGTTGCGATGTAAACAATTTTAACACTCTTACTAATATGCGCCACACTGTGAAGCCACACCAAACAAGATTGACAAAACACATTTCGGGAGAACTATTTTATACACGCTTTATCTTGCCTTTGATTGGTCATTCCGTAATGTTTCGCCCTAAACTTAGTCAATTGTGACTCATCATACGAACACCAACCAATCATCATGGATTTTCTAGCTATGTATGGATGATCTCATTCATCCAGATCATTGTGTTTTCTCCGTATTTGTTTGGCCTGGATTCGCAGTCCATTTTCTCTCATTGTAGCTTGTAGCTTTGATGTAAAATACCTCCCTACACGGGTCTAAAAGTATCTAAGTTACAGGAAAAGCTACACGTTCAAAAAGTAGTGAAACTGCCGCCAAGCTACTGGGAAATGTAGTTATTGCCCATCACAAGAAATAGACATACAGCTAATTTAAGTTTCCAGGGTACCTACCAACTCTCTTCATCTTCCACCTCATCCTTGATATCAAGAAGCTCCACTAAATCCAACACAGTGTGGGTTTTTTCACTCTCACCGTGATGCATTGCTCCCTCTTTGGCACCGCGAGGTACTTGGGATCCAAATTTCAAATAGTCAAGTCTCATCCTTGCATCCTTGGCAAATGAGCGAGAACTTTCGCACTTAACCACTGTTGGTTTGTCCCACACACGGGCAAGTTGCTCTGAAACAGGACAGTTTGAGCTGGTGTCATCGTAAGAATCAACATCCCAGTCACGCCTCATCAGGTCTTGGACTTCCATGACTTCCAGTTTCAGTCAAAAATGTGTTGCAACAATCTGGCTTCAAGCTCGTGACCCAGATTTCTAGAGCAAGGCTGTTAATTATAGAGCCTCAACAGACGGAATTAGAGAAGCATCACAAGATTATGTGGATTAAAGCACTGGTAGGTTGCTGCTAAGAAAAAAAAAACAATTTAATCACACAACAGGGAAGCTACTAGAATAAAACATGTTTTAATTGTAGTTTTCCTGCTCAAGAGTACATGCCTCATACTAAATTAACAATATTCCTGATTGCTGTAGAAGAAACAGACATGACACGGTTGTGAGTGGTTGAGCTTGTAGTGACCCCAGGATGCAGAGATAGACGACAACTTGCAAGTCGTTCGAATTTTGTAACAAGTATACATTTAAATTCATGTAGATTGGTCTTGAACTTCATTTGATTAAGCACACACACACACAAACACATATGCAGCACATATGCATCTTAAGCCATCCCTATGCCTGACTTTGTTTTGGGGACATTGATGCATGTTTTAGTATTTCTAAACATTTGCACAAGGCTGAAAGAAAAATGGCTCCAAATGTTACCCCAAGTTTAAGATGAGCTACGATAGCTGATAAAAGAATGGTACAATGGTCAAAGTTCTCAAAAGGAAGAACTAATCACAAATATGAATATTTTTTCAATTATAATGATAATAATTTTAATTAGCTACACATCCTTTTCACAAAATTCCCCTCATTGATGGGTGGGACAACACAAGTTTCTCTCTCTCCATCATTCCCCCTTTTTCTCCATGTACTGGCTTCACTAGGGTAAATATTTTCGGACTCATTGACCCATTGCAGGATTTTTCACCTGGGCTCACTTTTGCAAATGCTTTCTCATGTAGGCCATGGACAACACCTTTTTGGGCGTTAGACCAGCGCTGTAACATTTTGCCAGTGACCAGTTTTAAATAAATACTTGTGAAATTTTTCAGAAAACCCGACCTTTGACTGTTCAACGGCACAAAATAAAATAGTTTAATCAAACTGGGAAAAATAACTAAAGATTGCAAACAGCAGCCTAGTGCCGAGTGCATAAGAGCAGCAAGTCATGCAGCACAAGGGCAAACAGTGACAAGTGAACCAGAAATAATTTAAATAGGCCTAATTACCAATTAAACAGGTGAGCTGAAAGAAAAAGAAACAGAGAAAATGGAAGTGCTCACATATAGTAACTAACCAGGTGTTATGCACTATCAATCAATCAATCAATGTTTACTTATATAGCCCTAAATCACTAGTGTCTCAAAGGGCTGCACAAACCACTACGACATCCTCGGGCAAGGAAAACTCACACCCAGTGGGACATCGGTGACAATAATGACTATGAGAACGTGATACTGTGATACTGATGATACTGATGACTATGAGAACATATGAGAACATGATACTGTGAAAGATCAATCCATAATGGATCCAACACAGTCGCGAGAGTCCAGTCCAAAGCGGATCCAACACAGCAGCGAGAGTCCCGTTCACAGCGGAGCCAGCAGGAAACCATCCCAAGCGGAGGCTGATCAGCAGCGCAGAGATGTCCCCAGCCGATACACAGGCGAGCAGTACATGGCCACCGGATCGGACCGGACTCCCTCCACAAAGGAGAGTGGGACATAGAAGAAAAAGAAAAGAAACGGCAGATCAACTGGTCTAAAAAGGGAGTCTATTTAAAGGCTAGAGTATACAAATGAGTTTTAAGGTGAGACTTAAATGCTTCTACTGAGGTAGCATCTCGAACTGTTACCGGGAGGGCATTCCAGAGTACTGGAGCCCGAAATGAAAAAGCTCTACAGCCCGCAGACTTTTTTTGGGCTTTGGGGATCACTAATAAGCCGGAGTCCTTTGAACTAGGCAAAGGGAAGGACGTGACAGCAAGGCAGAACTGTGTTTTGAAGGTTTGTTTAAACCTTTAATGAATGTGTGGGATGTGTACGCTACCACTAATGAGTGAATGCAAACTATGTGTGGAATTAACCAATGTGAATTTACCAGAGGTTGCTGTCGGTTCATATTGGATGTATCGTTTGTCGAATCCAAAAATGGTGAGGCAAAGGGGTAGTCAGCGGGAAGGCAAGCAGTCGGGGGCTGGAGAGAGGCAATGATGTCAGGGTCCAAACAGTGGTCAAGGATCGAGGAAGGCAAGCAACAATCCGGAAGGTCATGGGGCAAGGACAAAATCACTGAAGACATCAGGTGAGATTGGCTACGTTCTGGCGAAGGCCTCTTGGCTTTGCTGTCTCTTTAAACTGCTCCCTCTTCATCAAGACCAAGTGTGCTGATGAGTGATTACCTGCAGGCTTGTTGCTGCGTGTGCGTGGGGCGCGAGCGGGGGCGTGTCCGAGCGAGCAGCCAGAGGAGGTACTGTGACAATCAGATGCAGGAGGGAAGCGGGTTCGAATCCGCGCAGTTACAGTACCCCCCCTTTGGCGAGGCACCCGACGAGCACCGGGTAGCATCAGGGTTGGCGCGGTACCCAAGACCTGTCCTCTGGTCCATAACCCTCCCAGTCAACCAGATACACAAGCCCCCTACCCTGTTGACAGACCCTGAGGATTTCTTTAACTGTCCAAACCTGATCTCCATTTTCCAGGAACCTAGAGGGAGGGGGGGCAGGGACAGGGGGAGACAGAGCGCTCTCCGCTACCGGTTTTATCTGTGAAACATGTACTACCGGGTGTCTCTTAACCGAGGGTGGGAGAGCCAGCTTGACAGCTACGGGATTAATTATAGAGATGATGGGGAATGGACCAACGTAACGGGGAGATAACTTCTTAGTCTACCAGATACACAAGCCCCCTACCCTGTCGACGGACCCTGAGGATTTCTTTAACCGTCCAAACCTGATCTCCATTTTCCAGGAACCTAGAGGGAGGGGGGGCAGGGACAGGGGGTGACAGAGCGCTCTCCGCTACCGGTTTTATTTGTGAAACATGTACTACTGGGTGTCTCTTAACCGAGGGTGGGAGAGCCAGCTTGACAGCTACGGGATTAATTATAGAGATGATGGGGAATGGACTAACGTAACGGGGAGCTAACTTCTTAGAAGGTACCTGAAGATTAAATTCCTTGGCCAATAACAAAACTTGTTGGCCTGGCACATCTTAGCAGAGGCCTTCTCCAAGGCTGCTCGAGCGGTTCTCCACACCCTCTGACACTTCCTTATGTGGGCCTTTGTAGAGGGCACAGCAATCTCAAATTCTTGCTGGGGAAACAAGGGAAACAAAGAACACTCAAAAGGTGACGTACCGGTAGCGGAGCTCCTCAAGGAGTTCTAGGAGTATTCCACCCAAGGAAGGAACTTGCTCCAGGTAGTGGGCTTCTTGCTGGCGACACAGCGGCGCATGGTCTCCACGCTCTGGTTTGCCCTCTCAGCCTGCCCGTTGCTCTGGGGGTGGTTTCCCGAGGTGAGACTGACCGAGGCCCAATCCCCTTACAAAAGGGTCTCCAGACTTGTGAAGAAAACTGCGGGACACAATGTCTACCGGGATACAATGCAATTTGATGACATGAAGGGTGAGGAGGTCAGCCGTCTCCGTAACAGAAATTAGTTTGCCAAGAGGAATGAAATGGGCTGCTTTGGAGAATCGGTCTACAATGGTTAGTATGGTAGTGTTACCTCTGGAGGCTGGAAATCCTGTGATGAAATCCAAGGCGATGTGTGACCACGGGCGGGCAGGGATGGGGAGCGGGTGAAAGAGACCAGCTGGGGACGTGTGTGATACCTGGCTGCGGGCACAAGAAGAAAATGTTGCGATAAACCCACGCGTGTCTCTGGCCATGGAAGGCCACCAGAAGCATCTACAGAGCAGTGAAAGGGTTCGTTGGAATCCAGGATGGCACGAAAATAGGCTAGAGTGGCCCCAATCCAGGACTCTGGATCGCAGTTCCTGATGGACAAAGAGGTTGTTGGGTGGTCCACCCCCAGGACCTGGATTGGAGCGCAGTGCACTTTTTACCTGGTTCCTCCACTTTCCAATAAATCATCCCCACGATGCGAGAAGGAGGAAGAATGGGAACATCCACTGGGTGCACAGAAGGTTCCTCCTTAAACACTCTGGAGAGAGCGTCCGCCTTAGCATTCTTGGACCCGGGTCTGAAAGACAGCAAGTAGTCGAAGCGGGTGGAGAATTGTTGCCATCTTGCCTGTCGATTATTCAGCCTCATGGCAGAGCGGATGTGAAGGCGATTGCTGTGGTCAGTCAGGATCTGGAACTGGTGACGAGCCCCCTCCAACCAGTGTCTCCATTCAGCAAGAGCTTTGTGGACCACCAACAGTTCTCTGTTCCCAGCGTCATAGTTTCGCTCTGCCAGGGATAGGCGTCTGGAAAAAAATGCAACTGGGTGAATGAGATTGTCAATCTTTGAGCATTGAGAAAGTACAGCACCAATCCCGGAGTCTGAAGAGTCCACCTCCACGAAAAAGGCAACGTCCAAGTCAGGGTGGACGAGGACAGGGGGGAGATGAATCTCCTCTTCAGTTCTTCGAAAGCCTTGTTAGCAGTTTGAGACTAGACAAAAATACCTTTAGGAGAGGTGAGGGCATGGAATGGTGCGACAATCCGGCTGAAGTCCCGGATGAAGCGTCGGTAAAATCCAGCGAAACCGAGAAATCTCCGCAACCCTGTTCAAGAAGAAGGCTGAGGCCAATCCACAACAGCATCCACTTTCCTGGGGTTGGCTCTGATGTGTCCCTTCTCTACTACAAAATCGAGGAATTCCACAGAAGAGGTGTGAAAGTTGCACTTCTCGGCCTTGACAAATAGCCGGTTGTCCAGAAGTCTCTGGAGTACGAGTCTAACATGTTCCTGGTGTTCAGCCAAACTCTGGGAAAAAATCAGAATGTCATCAATGTAAACAACGACAAATTTATCAAGCATGTCACGCAGAATGTCATTGACGAGGGCCTGAAAAACAGCCGGGGCGTTCGTGAGACCAAAGAGCATGACCCAGTATTCAAAGTGCTCCAGGTGGGTGTTGAATGCCGTCTTCTACTCGTCCCCCTCCTTAATCCACACAAGATGATAGGCGTTCCGGAGATCCAATTTAGAGAAGATGGTGGCTGGTGCCAATGGTTCAAAGGATGAGTTGAGAAGAAGCAGTGGGTACTTGTTCTTAATAGTAATGTTGTTAACATGACGGTAGTCGATGGAAGGCCTGAGTGAACCTCCTTCTTGGATACAAAGAAAAATCCAGCTGCCAGTGGAGACTTGGATGAAGTGATGATTCCCGAAGCTAGACCCTCTGTGATGTATGTCTTCATGGCTTCTTTGTCGGGGAGTGACAGATTATAAAGCCGGCTGGCAGGTAGTTTAGCCTCCGGGAGTAGCTCAATAGCACAATCGTATCGTCTATGCGGGGGTAGACCCTGTGCTTGCTCCTTGTTGAAAACCTCCGCTAGGTCAAGGTAACAGGCAGGTAAACGGGACAGATCCGTCTCGTGGTAGCGATACTGGGGACGTGGACCGGAGGGGAGGCAGCCCTAAGACAGTTAGCGTGGCAGGATGTGCTCCACGCTAAGATCCTGCCAGAAGACCAAGAGATGTTGGGGTCATGTTGACGGAGCCAAGATCTTCCCAGCACTTGCGGGGCGACGGGGGTCTCCAGCACCCAAAGACTGAGGGTCTCGCTGTGGTTTCCTGAAATGTTCATGGTAATGGGTCGGTACAAAACCCGATGAGTCCCAAAGGACGTCCGTCCAGGGCTTGAGCAGGAAGTGACCTGCTCAGGGTGACCAGGGGAATGCCCATCTTTTGGGCAAATTTGTAGTCCAGGAGACTCTCATCTGCCCCAGAGTCCAAATAAGCTTCTGCTTGGGTGGATTTAGAGCCCCACGCTAGCGTAGCGGGTACCACAAAGTCGGGGTTCCCTTATCTTGGGGAAAAGATGCATGGCTCACCAGGACCCCCTCACCTGATGAACATGGTCTTTTTGGTTTAGCTGGACAAAAACGAAGGATATGTCCAGATAGACCACAGTAAAGACAAAGGCGTAGTCTGAACCTTCTCCCTCAATGGTCAGCCGGGTCCTTCCCAACTTCTCAGTTGTCAGCATGGTGGTTGGAGCAATATGTGGTGGGGCTGGTGCCTCAAAAGTGGGTAGCAGTTGAGGCCGGGTACTGACCCTTGTGGGTGTCAGATTACCACTATAACTTAAACCCTATCTGTACAAAATAAGAGAGGAAATGACACTGTCAAAAGTGATAATTGTAAGGACAAAATATTCATGTTGGAAAACACTTGCTCCACGGACACGTCCTCAGACTTGTCAACTATTCCTGATTCTGCGGAAGACTCCAGGAAATTTCCTCTCTCTACCGACATCCCGCCTGAATTTGTAACTTCAGTCGGGATGTCTCCTTGATTCTGCTGTTTTTGAGTGCATAAAAAATATTGTAGCTTTTTCCCGGATTGAATGACCCCAAAATTCTGCGACTCCCTGCAGTAGCAGTGTTGAAGACCTCTGGTGCAGACTACTAGTTGTCAATAGATGTCAATCAATATGAGTGTGAGTAAGGCTTGTGCAAAATTTGGAATTTCAATTCAATTTATTTGAAGAATTGGAAATCTGAATTAAATGGAGTCCGCCACACAGGGTATGGAATTAAAATCACAGGAAGTGGAATTAATTTCAATTAATCAATCAATCAATTATTATTTATATAGCCCTAAATCACAAGTGTCTCAAAGGGCTGCACAAGCCATAACAACATCCTCGGTTCAGAGCCCACATAAGGGCAAGGAAAAACTCACAGCTCGGTGGGATGTCAACGTGAATGACTATGAGAAACTTTGGAGAGGACCGCAGATGTGGGTGACCAGAATTGATCTGCAATTCAGATCAATTCCTTGTAGACAAGTAACATGAAGCATTTGAGTAAAATTTAACAAATGCTTTGGCCTATATACTTTAAAATGCCAAAATTCAATACAAAATTTCTAAACTTGAAATGTACTTTCCATCACTTTCTATTATTTTAAAGTAACAATATCCTTGATTTTTAGTTTCATATCACCAAAATTGACAACAACGTTAGCGCGCTAACAATTAGCATGATAGCAATATTCAATCTGTTTTATAGAAGTTTATTTTATTCCTAACTGTCGATAAAAAGTATTTGTGTGCATGAGGATCAAAGTCATAAAATTTCTAGGAAATATGTTAAACAATCATGTAGATTATAGAATATACTGTAAAGCAGTGATTGTCATTTTTTTTTTCACCAAGTGCCACCTCAGAAAACACTTGGCTCTCCAAGTACCACCCTGATGACCAACATTAAAATACAGTATCGTAGTAGACCTAAGTATTCATCAAAACAAGGCAAATGTTTTATTCAGTATAGTGTAACATTACACACGGTTTGAACAGCATTACTGCGTTTGAATATAGGAAAATTAAACTGTTACATTACAATATTTAATCAAGTGATTTTCGGGCATACCACTGCGTACAACGTGGTACCCATACCACAGTTTGAGAATCCCAGCTGAAAAAGCATATTGTATTTCCTTGAATTGACGCCGGAGCGCTAATTAATTTAAAACATCTTCTCACTCCTGCGCTTACCAAAGGCATGCGGTAAAAGTAAGCATGCACTAATTATTTTAAAACCTCTTCTCACTCCGGCACTTACCAAAGGCATACAGTAAAATTTGAGTGTGATGTAAGCTTGGACCTTAAATCCTACTGAATAGCTCTTAATCTTCTTCCCCTTATGCGATTTCAAATTACCGGTATTGAAATCAGCCTCCTCCATTTTGAAAATGATGACAGGGGAAGTGTCACTCGTGATGTCACAAGTTTGACCAGGCGGTAATACTAACCATGCGTTAATTATTTTGGGAAGCGAGTTTGACCCGGCAGTATTTCAAGGCAGGCGCATACTATATGCTCTGCGGCAATTCAAGGAAATACGCTAATTTCAGAACAAAATCGATCTATTGAAATTTAAATTTTTCAATTCCAATTGGAAGTTTTTCTTCCTGTTTGCAACCTCAATTCAAACTCCAATCAAATCTCAATTCATTTGAACCAAAACCACATTATAAAAAAGTGTATCTACCTTCCTGATGGTAGTGTCCGCTATCAAAGCAATACATTGTTCGGGTTATAATGAGTGTTTATAATGTGTTTAAAATAGCAACAGTAAAACCTCAGGTGTTATTAAGGCGTGTCATAATTTAGCAAATAAACAAAAGGCATCTACTTACCGGCTCAATGACGTCATAGCAAACAAAACATGAGGGAGGAGTCTCTGTGCTGCACCTGCGCCCTGTTTCCCTTTTGGCCCCGCCCCCACTTGCCCGTTTTCTCTCTATGGCCCCTCAACTTGTTACGGCACTCTTTCCTAGCAGCATAACTTGGAGAGCAGCGCCACGGTGTGCCTCAGAGAACAGCTTCCGGAGTAAATGTGTAGGATGTGGAACCATTAATCGAGGAGAAAAGTTCCACCTGTGACGCGGGGGGTGGAATTGAATATGAAGGACGACGGGGGAAGAGGCGAACTCGGCAACCCGGCTTTGGCCAACGTCACCCAGGTAGAGTTGTTGTTGGTGTTCTCTCCTGAAATATTGCTTATTTTTAAGGATAAAAGTTCATACGTTGGAAGTGTGCTCGCCGGGTGCCGCGCTCACACAGCAAAACCAAAGTAGGGAAATTAGTGGTCAAACCTGTCCGTTTAGTTTCCTCGCTACGAGAGATCGAGACAAATATGTCTATCTACCTCATCGCTTCCAGGATAGAGTGCACTGTTCTAGTATTTCATGTTTATTTGTATGAATAATAGTTGTTGTGTTGTTCACATTCAGGTATATACTTGTCCAGGGTGTACGCCGCCTTCCGCCCGAATGTAGCTGAGCTATAGCTCCAGCACCCCTGTCACCCCAAAAGGGACAAGCGGTAGAAGATGGATGGATGGATTTATTGTCGTACAGTCAAGCTTTTGTTTAAGTATTTTGCACTGCTGATATCATTTTACTCAAACAAATATATACAATTCCAGGATGTAAGAAATCATTTTACCATTTTGTGGATGTTGTTGAATTTCTAAATGTCATGTTGTTCACAAATACGTGTGTTAAAACCATTTTTTGTTTGCTTCAATTGTTATCCTATCTTTTGTTCTTATGATTTTACAAATTGAAGGCAAAAATCAAAAAGTAGTTCATCCATGAATTGGTTAACGTGGACCCTGACTTAAACAAGTTGAAAAACTTATTCGGGTGTTACCATTTAGTGGTCAATTGTACAGAATATGTACTGTACTGTGCAATCTACTAATAAAAGTTTCAATCAATCAATCCATCCATCCATTCATTTTCTACCGCTGGTCCCTTTTGCGGTCAAGGGGGGTGCTGGAGCCTATTCGATCTGCACACGGGCGGAAGGCAGGGTACAGCCTGGACAAGTCACCATCTCAACGCATGGTCAACACAGATAGACAACATTCACAATCACAAAAAGCGTGTGATTGCCATTGCCGAATAACGACCTTTCATGTCGATCACAAACGCCAATCTCCTGTGGTTGACACTATGTTTATTTTTTAGTCCCCCTGGCTGACAAGTGGCTAGTGTGGAATAGAAAACCGAATAAACTACAATTGTTTTGTCTTGTCCATAGTGTTTCTATGTTTTATGGTCTCTAACTTTTATGTTGTTGACTTGTAGAATTCAACACATTCGAACGGATATGCCCAAAATGGCCTAAGCCATACAACTGTATCCCAGGACCAGCGTGAATCTGAAGTCCAAAGTCCATTGCCCGTCCCAAACGAGATTGCCCAAAGGGGGCAATGGGGTGGGAAATATGAGTTCCTGCTCTCCTGCCTGGGATACTGTGTGGGATTAGGGAACGTGTGGCGGTTCCCCTACCTCTGCTATCGCAACGGAGGAGGTAAGAGGTTTCCTAGCATGTTTGCAGGCCTCACATACCTGTATGTGTATAATACTGTAAAGTATGTCTTCGAACGAGACACTCTTTGTTCTGGGTGTAGTTTCTGCTCGTGTTCATCTTGGCTGGCAGCCTGTCATGCTTTCCACTATGGTGATTGATCACAAGTCATCTACTAATTAAATAAGTATCGTACTTTCTTTGATGTGTCTGATCGCTTATACAACTTCACATAGATAATAACATTTTGCCACTTGAGTACATTCTACAGCCAAAAAAACACACAGAGCCACTGGAACACAACCTAATAATATCAAATATGTAAAAAGTGTCAGAATTTGGCCTTTCCAAAGATATGCTCAATTTTGATTGACACTGTCAGCCCAGCATTAGTTGTGAAGGAACAATGACAGAAGAGTAAATAATCAAAGTTGTGAAGGAATGTAAATCCAAGACTTAAACTGATTGTAACATAATTGATATGGTAGTGATAAAAAGGTTCTTGAAGAGATTTCAGAAAATGTAACATATTAGCAACTTATTATTTCAAACAGGCAAATTCCCAAACATAATGAAAATGGCAAAAGTTGTACAGTTTTATAAGACTGGAGACAAACACTAGTTTAGAAACTACAGACCTGTTTCCTTGCTTCCACAGTTTTCTGAAATCATTTTAAAATTGTTGAACAACAGATTGGACAAATTCATGAATAAATGCTGAAAACTCATTGACCTACAATACAGACACAGAGTCAGCATCGATGGCATTAGTCAAAAGAACGGAAGAGATTACCATTGTAATGGATGGCAAATAGTGTACAGCTGCAGTGTTTATGGATCTAACAAAAGCATGTAATAATTACCCATAACATTTCAATTAACACATTTAGAACGATATGGCATCTAATGGCTGGTCTTAAAATGGATAAGAAGTTACTTAATTAACCGGAAGCTATACATGAACCTAGGCAAACACATCTCCTCTGCTAAGTATATCCTGCGGAGCACCACACAGATCAATACTGGGTCCAGAATTTTTCAATTACTAAATAAACAATAATTGTAAATTTACAAAGGACTTCAAGTTTGTACTATTTGCAGATTCCACAGCTGGGTTTTATTCAATAGAGACCACACAAAGCTAATACAAATAATTACAGAATAATTAAACAAATTAAAGACATGGTTTGACAATAACAGACTATCCTTGAATCTCAGTAAAACTAAAATAATGATTTTCAGTAACAGCAGAAGAAGAAGTCATACACAAATACAATTAGACGGAGTAGACATTGAAAGGGTAAAAAAAACATTTTTTGGGCATAGTAATAGATTATAAAAGGAATTGGAATCCTATTTTAGAAATATACAAAATAAGTTTTTAGTTTGTTTTTTTCAGTTTTTAGCTTATTTTAAATATGCTTACAATATAACTACAATGTAATGCATCACATATTTTCAGTTGATTAATTTCAGCACATCTGTGAAGGAATAGGAAAATCAGAGCTTAGGTAGCGGGAAACATTTCAATAATGAATAAAGCTAAATATGTTCTGGACCAAAAATCACTCACGCATGTGAGTTGTTGTGTAGAAATATGGGGAAATAACTACAAAAGCACACTTCTATCACTAACTGTGTTACAAAAAAGATCAGTTAGAATAATACATAACGTTGGCTATCGACATACTTGCCAACCCTCCCGGATTTTCCGGGACACTACCGAAATTCAGCACCTCTCCCGAAAACCTCCCGGAAGAAATTTTCTCCCAAAAATCTCCCCGAATTCAGCGGAGCTGGAGGCCACACCCCCTCCAGCTTCATGCGGACCTGAGTGGGGACAGCCTGTTTTCACGTCCGCTTTCCCACTATTTAAACAGCTTGCCTGCCCGATCACGTTACAACATCTACGGATTTTAATAAAAAACTGCACACACAAGGAGACGAAGAAGAAGAGGGAGGAAGTTACATCCATGGCGACGCCGTCTGTAATAGAGTGATTCTATGTTTTTTGTTGCCATCTTCTGGTGAATGTTGGCTATAGCGTTATGGGGTTGCTTTTTGATTGGCCAACGATTTACGTGGTGTTGCGCACCTGACGGCAAGTGACTCTCGCCAGTACGCAAATGGCAGAAAAAAGGTTACTCAAATAGTGAAAGGTAAGTGTTGTTTTTTTTAGTAACCAGCAAGCACACTACAGTTAGTAGAACAACTGTATTTGTATTTGATAGGTGCCGTCTGAAATTCAACTATTTCTTTTGTTTGTATACTGTATTAATAAGATAAATATATATAGCTAGAATTCACTGAAAGTCAAATATTTCGTTATATATATATGAAATACTTGAGTTGGTGAATTGTAGCTGTAAATATACTCCTCCCCTCTTAACCACGCCCCCCACCCCCCACCTCCTGAAATCGGAGGTCTCAAGGTTGGCAAGAATGGCTATCGAAGACTGTATTTATTGAATCAATAAAAAAATTATTAAATGATTTTGTGCATTTGCAAAACGCTAAAGATATGTACAAAACAAACTATAACCTGCTTACAAGAATACACATCAATTCTTCTTAGCACTTAAGACCTAGTTAGCATATCAATATGTGAAGCTAAAAAATGAAATGGACTAAGGTAATAAGTCAAAACAATGTACAATATGATCCAGTTTAAGAAACTGTTCAAATTCAAAGTTTTTACAAAGTATAAAAAAGAAGAATCCTGATAAATATTTTGACCCTCATTGAAAAATAAGATAATCTTATTCATCTCATTATGTAAATCATAATTTACTTGACTATTTATTTAATTAAAACTGTATTTGTTTAGGGAATTAACATTTATTTACTTACTCCTTTTATTAATTTATATATTCACTGTTATGTTTCAGATTGAGTATAAACAAAGAAATTGCTATGAAAAAAAAAGGGGTAGGATTAAATAAGCACTGTTTCTTCCTACTCCTTTTCAGACATGCTGTAATGAGATACTGGAAACCTAATGAATCGAATTGTAATTGTATGCATGTTCAAAATAAACTGACATCATAACCATAACAGTAGCTCACTGGGGGCCAACTACAATAATAACAGAGTTAAACTATTACCCCAATTACAAACGCTGACCATTATTATCTTTTGATGGAGCCTTTCTCACTAGATTATGGATACTTATAGTGTAGCTGCTTAGTATAATTGGCAACCTACTCAGACTCACCCTGCTTGTGGTTTCCTCGTCCTGATCTCCTTGTACTCTTTCAGGTGTTTTTCTTATCCCTTATTTCCTCATGGTCTTCGTTATTGGTGTTCCGCTCTTCCTCATGGAGCTCTCTCTAGGACAGTATGGAGCAGCCGGACCCATCACCGTGTGGAAATGCTGTCCTCTGCTAAAAGGTGATGACCACTTCTTCTACGAGTTAAGTCAGAGTCACCAACACTCTAAGTCTATTCGATATACACTCTATTTGCCAATATAAGGTCTTTATTTTTGTCACCCATCCTTTACTCTCATGCTAATTAAATATACTGCAGTTACGTGTTACTGTAGTTGTTTTAAAAATAATACTTGATACAGAAAGTATTTTAGTGTTAATATACTACATCAAATTGCATATGTGGTAAACTGTGGACAAATAGGTATAGGTGTTTGTTCCATTTCATAGCAATGTTAAACATGAATACTCCCCAGGTAAGATATCGGATTTTTGTTATGTGAAAAAAATACCAGAAAGCATTTATTTTCTAAATCTGACATTATTTGTACAATACGTTTAGAAATATGAAAACATATGATATGCAAATAGCTCCATAACTACATGTAAACTGTATAAGTGAAAAAATATATTTAATATTTAAATTTTGCAAGAGCTAAGAGTTTCATTATTGAATATGTTCTGTCTGGTTTGATGAATCTCAGCGAAACGTTATTGTAAAAATTCCTCTAATTGTTCTGGCAAAATAAGTGTTGCCACAGGCAGGGACCGATTTACCATTAGGCAAACACAGGCAGTTGCCAGGGGCCTCAGGATTTCCAAGGGCCTTCAAAAGTTTCATTAAAAAATATTTTATTTAGACTACGTTTACACTGCAGGCAACAGTGGCCTAAATTTGATTTTTTTAATCTGATTTTTCCAGTTGACTGTTTAATCTTCATCAGACTCCAGTGTAAACGGGCACAGGCACCAATGTTGCCTTGACATCACTTGCATGCGCACTTCGATTAAGGAAGTTGACCGGGAGGAAGTCGCAACACCTTAAAAAATTTGTGTTTTTTTACGTGAAAGTAAATTAAAATAATATAATGTATGTATGGATGAAAATAGTGCAGTATTTTTGGGAGAGTTGTCATATTTTAATGCCTATTAAGTGAGGACACATGGACATCTACGGGAGCTTTATTTTTCAACTTACATGTACTGTAAGCAAATGCGCCACAGCGTCAATTCCAGTCCTTTAACAATCGCTATTTCTTTGGATTTAAAATACATATTCATATATTACATATAGCCGATTATTTGCGCACTTTTGACAAGTGATGCAACGAAAATGTTGTCGTCTTAATTAACCTTTGCTCACCGAAACAGGATGTTTTAACGAAATATCCACTTCCGCTGGCGAGTGTGTCTTTCCCAGCGCACACAAATGACGTAGCTAGCCCAAAGCTGACGAAAAAGTCATATACGAGTCGCATTCAGGTCGCATTGTGTTTACACTGAAATCTTTTTTGAAAAGATCAGATTCCAATCAGATTCGGGACTACCTCCTAATGTGGTCTGAATCTGATGCCAAAAGTTCAGACTTGATGCACTTTGGAGCGTTTAGACTGACAAAAAAACAGATCTGTGTCACTTGAAGGTAAAAATCAGATTTGGTGTGCAGTGTAAACGGGGCTAAAATTTTCTTCTGGTAAGACAGAGTGCAAGCTCAGCAGAAAGGAAGGATAGCTGACAGAAACTTCAGGGGCACTTTTTTATCGACAACAGTCTTGCCTCTCCTTCAAACACAAGCCAGCAGGTCTACAGGTCTCTTTTTCCCACCAGTCACACATTTCCGGTCTTCAAAAAAATGGCACTGCGCGTCACACGCGGTCCTTGCTGACAAAAGCAAATATTGGCAAATAATCCAACTATGCAATGGAATAGATCCCCCGTGCTTTGTCAAAAAAAGATTTGTCGAGTGATATCAAGGATTATCCATCGGTGGAATTCCCAGACATATCAAGCTATCTTGTGCGGCAACGTCGTTTTATACAAGAAAACCGATGAAAACTTGGAAAAGCATGGATGTCTACAACTGCTTTGTGTGTGGCTGGGTCAAGAAAATTGGTATCAACTCTCTCCCGGATAAATATACATCGTTTTTGCTCAGGTTAGGTTGCATTTCATGGCCGGCTCTACGCAGTGGCAAGAGGGGGCAGAGCCCCCTTAAATAAATGTCTTGTCCCCTTAAATCTAAATTTGAGAAAGCAATTTTTAATAAACTCACAAAATTACTACATTACAAGTTGACAAAATTGCACTAGCGGAAAAATCCGCCGAAAAAGGGACACACACGATATAGTAGTGTCGGCTTCCCTCTCATCCTTCCCTCCGCTGTGCGTGTATTCACCATTCCACAGGCTGCGCAGCAGACACACACCCGCACACACCCCTCAGCCCTCAGTAAACATCCAATCACTGTTGCAGTTTGAAAGTAAAAGAAAAGGAAATGTTGTCTACATTTATCATATACTAGTTAGGATGGGTGTATTTGTGTAGTCTTATCTGTCATAAACACGTTTATCGTCGCGGACTTTCGGTGCTACGGAGTTCCTTTTTTTTTTTTTTTTACAACTTGACGAGAGCAGTGACAGCGGAGGCTCTGAGCAGCAGTGGTTTGGAAGGCAGACAGCCTCCACTGTCCTAGTAACAAGCTACAAGTCATTTATGATGCTGTTAATGACGGTAAAATGAAACATATCCTGCTTAGCAGTCCTCCTCTGCTGTCCTCTGTTCAGAGCAGAGTCCCTAGCAACGGCCCGTTTTACGTAGCAACGGTCTGACAATCGACTGCTGGAATTCTTTTTCTGTTGTTTTTCTTGTAATTCTTCTTAGTCAACCTTTAATGTTTCAATCTACATTTTGTAATAAACAAATTATAAGTTTGATTTGATATGACCAAGACACCTAAAAACAAAAACACTGCCGTTTTCATCAATTTACAAGCAAGTGGGCAAGACACATACATTGGAGTGAATGAATTTTGTGCCCAGATGAGTGCCCACGTCCACTGCATGTGACAAACTGAAGACAAGTGACCTGTGTCTGACAGACCCCTACGTAAAGCCCCGCCCCAGGCTGTAGTCCTGTACTGTTGTTGTTTTTCTTCATGTAATCACAGCGGGTTTTTTCTGTTGTTGTTCAAGCTTACTTATTTTCTGCTCCAGCTTCCAGCAGCTCACAAAGAGAAAGTTAATGCTCTGTAATGCATCCATTTTTCAGAGCATTTAAAAAGTCTAGTCCTGCTCCTGCATGTAGTAGTAGCAATGATGCTACTGCTAGTACATCAGGGACAGCAGCTAGCAATACCGCACCTTTAGCACCAGCAAGCACTGTTTCTCCTGCACCAGCTCCCTCCGTCCCCCCAACAAGCGCTCCCCCAAAACAGCCTGCTCAGCTACCCAGTGACTTAAATGGCAACGCACCATCTCAGCCAATACTGGGTGGTTACCCAAAGCGTGCATTTGGTACAACATTAAGATCATTCAATCCTGCCTGGTACTGCACACGACCATGGCTAGAGTATTCTGTGGTGCGGGACACCTGCTTCTGTTTCCCCTGTCGGAAATATGGGAGCGCTGGTAATGAGAGGGATGTTGTTTTTACCTTAACTGGTTTTACCTTAACGGGCTTCACGGTGGCAGAGGGGTTAGTGCGTCTGCCTCACAATACGAAGGTCCTGCCGTCCTGGGTTCAAATCCAGGCTCGTGATCTTTCTGTGTGGAGTTTTCATGTTCTCCCCGTGAATGCGTGGGTTCCCTCTGGGTACTCCGGCTTCCTCCCACTTCCAAAGACATGCACCTGGGGATAGGTTGATTGGCAACACTAAATTGGCCTTAGTGTGTGAATGTTGTCTGTCTATCTGTGTTGGCCCTGCGATGAGGTGGCGACTTGTCCAGGGTGTACCCCGCCTTCCGCCCGATTGTAGCTGAGATAGGCGCCAGCGCCCCCCGCAAACCCACAAGGGAATAAGCAGTAGAAAATGGATGGATGGATGGATGGATGGTTTTAACAACTGGAAAGCAGCACTTGATCGAGACAAGGGGCTACAGAGGCATGTGTCCAGCCACAACCATGTGCATGCTTCAACTGTATGGACTCAGCACAAAAGCAGAGAGGTTACAGGGGGAACTGTTGACTCCCTGCTGGTTGGTAAAACACAACTTGAAAAAAAAACATTACTATGTCAAGAGTGTGGGCAGTGCTGTTAAGTTTCTCTATGTAAATGAGTTGGGGCTCCGTGGGACTGCAGAAACTTTGAGGCATGATGCAGCTGACCATGACATTGCTTCAGGTCTCTTTCTAAAGTTGATGGAATATACCTTAGAGAAGGACGAGAAATTAGCCAGCATTGCTAAGGGTATCCCAAAAAATATACATCTAAGGATATCCAAAACAAAATAATAGACACACTGGCAGACATGGTGCTTGGAGAGATCAGGAAAAAATATGAAAATGCAGATTCTGCGGGGTTCTGCCTCAAAAGTGATGGGACCAGAGACAGGTGCAATGTGGAGGATCTCTCTGTGATGATTCGCTTTGTCAGCAATTCCATGCCAGAGGAGCATCTCATTGGGTTGCTTGACTTACATCAACTAGATGCAGAGTACATCACCTCAGAGATACTCACACACCTTTCTGACGCTGACTACAGTGCTGACAACATAATTAGTCAGTGTTATGATGGGGCTTCTGTGATGAGCGGGGTAAGAGGTGGTGTACAAGCTCTACTCCAATAGAAACTTGCTAGATATGTCCCATATGTCCACTGCTACAACCACCAACTGCACCTGGTAGTTGTGCATGCCATGCAGAGTGAACCCTGCGCAAAAAGGTTTTTTGACCTCTCAAGTTCACTCTACAAGTTTTTTCAGCACCACTATGGGTCCAAGTATGATGCACCTCATCTTAAAGGCTGCTTGAAATCCGTTGGACAAGCCACTATAAGGTGACAAGGTGCATTGTTGAAAATCAAGACCATATTTTCAGTATCCTATCTGAGATGACAGAGGATGATAATGCTGCAGTTGACCTGTGCACTGAAGCATCAGGCCTGCAATTTCAAATTAAGAGGCATCACTTCTTTGAGACTGGAAAGTTTCTAGTGCGGGTGCTTGGTGTCTTGAAACCAGGCTCAGTCTGTGGATATGTGTAGTGCTTCTGAGGTTGTAGGTGCAGCACTGGAGTCCCTAAAAATATTCGGGAAGATGATTATTGGGCAGAGTTATCTCAGGTGGCGGCTGGAGATGATTCACATCCTCCAAAGAGAAGGAGAACAATGAGCAAACACCTTGCTCAAAGTGTTGTGCTCTCAACTGTGGGCCATGCAGGTGATGATGATCCTACCCTTAATCCCCATCAGTCTCTGAAAAGATCTCTGCTCAACATCCTTGGCAGAGCCAATTCAGAAATGGAAACTAGATTTTCACAGAGAAATCTTGATCTGATGAAAGCCATATCTAGTCTTGCACCCAAATCTGGTGCATTTCTAGATTCAACCCAGTTGTACCCTCTGGCTGTGCTGGCTGGCACAGTGGCAGACAATGCAAGTCTGAAAAATGAAATCCTTGTATCAAAACAGATGTTGCTCAAGAAATGTCCAAATGAAACAGACCTGTCCACTGATGTGAAAACACCTGCAGGAATACAGGGATGCTTTTCCTGAGTTGCATAAATTGTAAATAACAGCTCTGGTAATTGGTGTGTCTTCAGCAGCATGTGAGAGTTCCTTCTCCACATTGTCACTGGTTCTAACCCCCTATCGTCGCACCATGTTACACAAGAGAAAGAGGAATCTGGTGATCTTGGCTCATGAGAAGTCCATAACAAATAACTTGGACATGGATGAATTTGTGAGAGTTTTTGCAAAGGGAAACCGGAAACTGCTGTTGTAGAGTGGAGTGGAGAGAAAAAAGAAGAGTTGAGAGGAGTGAGAGAACTGAGAGAGGAGTGGAGAGAAAGGAGTTTTTGAGCTGTTAAGTTGCCAACCCAAAAAAAAAACCCCACCCAAAAAAAAAAAAATACAAAAGAAAAAAATGTTCTACTGTAAATCTGTTCTGTTTTATAATTAGTTTGAGATTCTTTTTTATCATTATTCATCAGACTACCTTTCAGTTTTGTAAATATTGACTGTAGTGTGTGAAGTCCTACTTTGGATCAAAATTTATTTGAGAGTTAGGCCATCCAGTTAGGATAAATGTTATGTTGTTGGTTGATAAAGTCTGGATGAAGGATGTTTTATTTTATTTTATTCATTTATTTTTATTTTTCAGTTCGCCCCCTGAGGGATTGCCACCTTATTGTGGTCAAGGGGTTTGCGTGCCTCAGTGACCGTAAGAGCTATACCAGCAAGAGCTTAGTCTTCAGGTGGGACACCCAAGTTGGACAGGTCTGAAGGTAGAGGCCTGACAAAGTGCAATCCACTACTCCAGGTTGGGGTTGGACACATAGCTAAAGACCCATTTCAATAAAGAAAGCATCGTTACTACAGAAGAAAAAGTGCTGGAGCATGATGTGTACACATGATGCCCCCTTCACATTTCTGACTGCCCCCTCATATAAGCATGCCTAGAACCGCCCCTGTTGCATTTCATGATTTAACTTTGCGTCTTGCGAGGATGCGTCCATGTAAACAAACCAGCACCTGACCGCTGACACCATATTTGATTTTTGTCCTGTTGTCATATGTACTCTGACACATTTGTGTACAATATAAACAAGAGGGGAGACATAGAAGTACCTTTGCTGAAAACGTATCGACTCTGACGTTATGGCTTCGGTTATTTAAAATGTAAAAAAAAATGATATCAAGATAATATTTTAACAGCAAATACTAAACAAGTAAAGTAAATTAAAAATGCAACCAAGAAACCTTTTAATGAAGTGGTCAGTGCCAACTTTTGTTGTCGTCTTTAAAATCTTGCACTCTTCCAAACTTCTTGATTACCTCTCAAGGAACTCTGAAGTAAAGTTTATCCTTTTCGCGATTTGAATGGTTCGTACAGCCAAAAACAACGCAACATAGGGGTATTTTACTTCAACAAATGCTATATGACGCCCAGTACCCATTGAGAACAGACAATGCTTTACCACCACGCATATTTAATGAACCGGATGTGACATAAAAAAATCTAAACAATACTATACATGTTTAATAATTTCTAAACCGCTATAGAAAGATAAAAAAGGGCTCAGATTAATTTCTGTACTGTTGTGTAGCATTGTGTTACATAATACTTTGAGCTACACACTTAAAGGCTCTTTTCCATGTTGCAGGTATCGGCATTGGGATGCTGTGTGTGGCCGTGCTGGTGTGTTTATATTACAATGTTATTATAGCGTGGACATTTTATTACCTGGGCAGCTCTTTCCAAAGCCCGCTGCCTTGGTCATGTGACGCTGTTGCCAACGCTGCTGTCTGTGATACGAGCAATAGCTCTAGTGGAAAACTCCTCAGCCCCTCTGAGATCTTCTGGAAGTAGGTGGAGTGATTCAGCACACACTACAGTAACCATCTGTCCTTCCTCAGAAATATTAACAGAAAAAGCACATTAAAAACTTTTTTCCATCAACATTTTCAGGGGCAGAGTCCTGTTCCAACCGAGATGCACACCGTCGTTACAATCCAAACGTGGGCATTCCCTGTCCAATCTGAGCTCGCACGTTTTACCCAATCGATTTAAGCACTTTTTTTCCTATGCGCTTAGGTACCGTGCCCCAGGAAGGTGAAACTTTATATTGCACTTGAAGTTTGGATGTAATATACGTCACCCGTAGTAAGTGAGGATAAAAGGACCATAACTGACAATCAAAAACTAAAATGCTCATCATTTACCTGGCTGTGTCGCTGGGTAAGTGAAAGAGACAGAGGGCGCCACCACGCGTATGTCTGCTGCGTTTGGATATCCTGGGACACTTTGGGCTGGACCATGAGACCATCATTGATCTATGAAACTATAAGATGAAAAAATAAATGCAGCATGTAATCGTCTATCAGATGCTATAAACAAGACGAAGAGGTGATCAACAGTCGTTGTATTGAACCGATCGGCAACAATGTAGTAAACATAATAACTGAAACATTTAATAAATGAATTGATTGATTATTTGACAATCAATGTCTAACTTTCAGCTGCAACTCATTAACCCACACACACAGCTGTCAATTCAAGCCTCTCTGACGTGTCACGGCTTCACAAACAGTTTTAAGCTGCTTAACATCGCACATGATAAAACATCACACTAAATAAAACAAATTTTCATCTACAGATTATTATTGACATCCAGCCAGGAAGAAGAAACTGTTGTAGCGTAGATTAGTATGACGACCCACATCCAGTAGATGGGAATGGCATTGTCAAATTTAAAGTGTTATCCTTTTCTTGGAATTAAATGACATTCACAAGTGTTAATCATTAAATATGGTGATTTATTTTCACACAACCAAAAAAACCGCATCATGGCAACGTCCGCTCATCATTGATGAGGCCATTTTCATTTACAACTTATGCAATTGTGCCTCACTTTCGTTGGTGGGGTAGGCGTGTCCGCAGGCTGGGTGGGAGAATACAAGCAAGAGAAACGTGCGCAGTTGTACACATGCAGAAAAACACTTTAACACAAACAGGGGCCCTAATTGCACATGTTTTGACATTTGGTAAACCGCATAAAAAATAAATTGAGTAAAAGTAAGTTATGATTTATTTAGATTGCATTGCCTTAAATAGAAAAGTGACCACTTCTTCGCACTTCGCTTATCATGGCGTAACTAGCTATATTAATGGGTAAGCCTTTCCGTTAGCTTCTTTTTTTGTCACATGTGTTCATGTTTATCCTCCAGTGAGCGTGTGCTGGGTGTAGTGAACAGCGAGGGACTTCATGACCCAGGCCCAGTCCGGTGGCCTCTTGCCCTGTGCCTCCTTGCTGCCTGGATCCTCGTCTTCCTATGTACGCTGAAAGGCATCCACAGCTCTGGCAAGGTTAGTTAAATAACTTTGAGCGAACACAATGAAATAACCTCACACTTGGCTTCAATTCTGCTAATGGCTTACCTTTGCTCTGTGGTTTCAGGTGGTTTATGTCACCGCGACTTTTCCTTACTTTGTCCTGATTGTTTTGATCATCAGAGGTGCTACACTTGAGGGCTCTCTTCAGGGCATTGCTTTCTACCTCACACCCGACTGGGGACGATTATCCAGTGCACAGGTACTTTTAATAGAATAGGAACTTAAAAAATACAATGTTTTTAATGTCTTTCAAAATAAATGCAGATTATTTATATCAGGTCTGGAACGATGCAGCCTCCCAGATCTTCTATTCGTTAGGTATAGGGGTTGGAGGGCTGCTCTCCATGGCCTCCTATAATAAGTTTGACAACAATGTCATCAGGTTAGTCCCCTCTCTAGTGCAGCTTGCAGGCAAGAAGGGCTTTCATTCCCTAATCTTTGTTCCGTTGATTTCAGGGATACAATAATTATCACAACAGGAAACTGCTGCACCAGTTTCTTTGCAGGATTTGCTATATTCTCAGTCCTTGGCCACATGGCGTGGAGGAAAGGGGTGCCTGTTGAGAATGTGGCAGATTCAGGTTGGTATCACATTGAAGTAAGATATTGACCAGAATGCTTTGTCATTAAACATGACAAAATTACAAGTGGCAACTCTTAGTTAAAATACAAGACAAACAATAAATAACATGTCGCTATTGGCTTTTTTACTGAACTCTGGTAGGTAATGATAAAGGAGTCCTAATACAAGTTTTTCACTTCCAATGCATTACTGATATTTTATTTTTTGTATTGGCCAATACTGATATTGATCCAATACGATATCAGCATGTCATTCATATTTCATTAAATGTTGTTGCCTGGAATGTTAGAAAAGGTGTGATCAGGTGATAGGATGTTGTTATCACATGGGCTATGCATGCTGGATCCAGATGCTGCTGGATAGAAATGATAAAGCGGAATCTGCAATGAACTGCTTGTATCTGAGATTTTAAATGCATAATCAGACACTTCTTCTTTTGCTGATATCAAACCAATATCAATATTGGATCGAACCACCCCTAATAGCTGTCGCTTTATTATTACACAAACTTACACATGGCAAGTTTGTTTCCCCACGCAGCACGGCAAAGTATGATGTGGTCAAGGTAAAGGTCACATGACCACCCATACCGAGCTTTATCCATCCATTTGGACAGAATCTAGGCAATACTTATGCTGATATGATTATTTTCAAATAAAATTATACTGAAATGATCCAATAAGAGTGATTATTTTTCCCTTATAAAACATGTTGCATTAAAAACTGAATACATTTATTTACTTATATTATTACATAATTTCTACTTCATTTGTCATTTATTATTGATTTTTTTTGTACCAAACACCAAATATAATATATTATAATACTGTTGTTGGAATTAATGTTGCTATCATGTCTAAAAAAAACAATAGCCAGTAGAAGATCAATGATTATACAACTGTTTTTTAAGGATGCTTAAGTAACAAATATTAGCATGTATTAGAATTTTTGTGGCATGAAACTAAAGTGCACGGAGGAAAAAGGTGCTCCTGCAGTATGAATATACTGTATACTTTATCTTAAGTGTTCCTAAAGTAGGAATATACTATGTATGTATGTATGTACTGTATGTGTATGTATATATATATACACTTCATGTATATATATATATATATATATATATATATATATATACTTTATGTATATATATCTGCATATGTATATGCATATTTGTGTGTGTGTATATGTATATAAATGTTTATACATGTATACAGTATTGGTGTGTATATGTATATTTGTGCGTGTATACGTATATATACATATGTGTGTGTATACAGTGTATATATATATATATATATATATATATATATAATATATATAATATATATAGAGTGCATATATATATGTGCACCAGCGCCCCCCGCGACCCCAAAAGGAATAGGCAGTAGAAAATGGATGTATATGTATATATATATATATGTGTGTGTGTGTCTGTATATATACAGGATATATATATCGATATATAGATATACATAAATAGATTATTATTATTAAAAAGTGCTACTTCTGTATGAATATACAGTCTATTTTTTTTTAATGCCAGTGTAGCATGAATATACTGTATATTTTAAAAAGTGTGACCATAACGTTTTATTTTAAAATGTGCAACTGTACTGTGAATATACTGTATATTTTATAGTGGGATATCTACTCACATTTTTTTATAACACAAATTGTACTGCACAAGTTGAAGCATGCTTACAGCTTATTTAGGATGAAGTGTACTTTACCATGAATTGATTAACGTGGACCCCGACTTAAACAAGTTGAAAAACTTATTCGGGTGTTACCATTTAGTGGTCAATTGTACGGAATATGTACTGTACTGTGCAATCTACTAATAAAAGTATCAATCAATCAATCAAAACTGTTGCTCACACTTTGTCAAAACATTGTATACGTGTGCATTGCGTATTATGCTTGTATCATTTTTATGAGCGCCAACAGTCTGTTTTCTTTCTATCGTCAAGACACTCATGAATGATTGAAATGCATACTTCCTTTCAGTTAAAGTTTGCATTTTTACATCTTGTTTGCAGTGGCACAGCATTTCTTTATAGTCAGACGTTCCCAGTCATTAGGCATTAAGCCACACAACTATAGCTTAGAGACTTCCTCCTTGTGCAAAGAGAAGGATAATTGCCAAAATTCAAATACCTTTTTTTGTCTCCGTTTGACTCTTACAGGTCCAGGATTAGCGTTTGTTGCTTATCCAGAAGCCCTTGCTCTGCTGCCAGGTTCAGCATTCTGGTCCATTCTCTTCTTCTTGATGCTCTTCATGCTGGGAGTTGACACACTTGTAAGCGCACACAGACACACACACACTTTCATGTTTTTTATCGGATTTTCCACATTGCTCTGTCTGATGCTTTTTGTGCTTAGTTTGGCAACATAGAGGGCATCACTACTGCGGTGATGGATGAGTTTCCCCAACTGCGAGGCAACACCAAGCACAAATCCTTGTTCCTTGGCGGCCTCTGCTTTTGCTTCTACCTGATGGGTCTCCTGCTGATCACTGATGTACGTTTTGGTCTACTAATTGTGCACCCTCAATTTGCTTCCTCCATACTCACCCAACGCCTTGTCTTCATAGGGGGGCATTTACTGGTTCACTCTCATCGACTCCTTCAGCACTAGTTTCGGCCTTATCATCATTGCGTTCTTTATGTGCATCGGCATCTCCTTCTTCTATGGTACACCACCTCATTCATTTAATCTTATACCACATCATATTCTGTGTCATGACTGGGATTGGTTTTCAGGAATTAACCAGTTTTGCCAGGACATCCTTGACATGATCCGCCACTGTCCACCCTGGTGCAGTAAAGTCTTGTTGTACTTCAAAGCATGCTGGGTATTCTTTACGCCGTTTCTTCTCTTGGTGAGTGAATGTATAAATGTTGACACTAATTCACACTATGTACATATGTAGGAGCTATTTTTCCATAAAACGTTCACTTACTGCACTACAAAAATGATATAAAACCTATGTTGTCATCTAAAAATAACTTATCAGTATAATTTGTGGTTGTGTGTAGATGTCAGAGACACTGCTACAGAAGGCTATGCACTGTACCACAAAATATGCATTTTACAGTCACTTATGACTTTACAACAGGGCTAATGTAGGCATATTCACAACTAAATTGACTAAACATGAACATTTGTACTGAGACAGATAATAACACATTATATAAATGTTATTTTTCCCAACATGCAAGGTAAACATTGATGAGAACACGGTGTGACTTTTTACAGCGTGGAGACCACAATGCGGTCATGTACCTGCCCAGCTCTTTTAGTTTGGTCAAATTCATTCAAATATTATTAGCAAATTTTACAGTCACTTTTGATGTTATAACAGGGCTAACGTTAGCATATGTGCAGCTAAAATATATACAACTTAGCGCAACATGTTTTCTCTAGTTGGAAGTAGAATTCTTGAACAAATGTGAACATTTGTACTGCCACAGATGACATAAATGGATACTATACAGTAAATGTTATTTTTCATAGCTTGTAAGTAAACATTGAAGAGCTATGACGTCATGTCACTGCCAGGATCCGATTGATTGGTGAAATGGAGTCAACCGACACTGGTGTTTACGACAGTGCCCACTGCAAGAAGTCTCTCTGACTATCCATTACGATTCGCCTTTTGATGCGGTAATCAAAGGGAGTATAAAGAAGTATAACGATAATGTAGAAATCGAAATGGAACTTAATGTAATGAAGTAAAAGTAGTGTTTTTTTCTTCACAAAGAACAATGTTTCCAAAAAGTTACTTAAAGGGGAACTGCAATTTTTAGGAATTTTACCTATCATTCACAATCATTATGTAAGACAACAACATATGTTTTTATTTTATGTATTCTAAAAAGTAAATGCATGTGATCAAAAGTCTGCTTACAATGGAGCCCATGGGACTCACTCTATTCTGCCTATAAAGCCCTTAAGAAAACATCCAAACACCTCCATTAAGGTTTTATATACCGCACATGATTAAAGTTAAAAGTACCACTAATAGTCACAAACACACGAGGTGTGGTGAAATTATCCTCTGCATTTGACCCATCCCCTTGTTCCACTCCCTGGGAGGTGAGGGGAGCATTAAGCAGCAGCGGCGGCCGCGCTCTGCAATCATTTTGGTGATTTAACCCCCAATTCCAACCCTTGATGCTAAGTGGTAAACAGGGAAGCAATGCGTCCCGTTTTTATAGTCTTTGGTATGACTCGGCCGGGGTTTTGAACTCACAACCTACCGATCTCAGGGCGGAGACTCAAACCACAAGGCCACTGAGCAGGCTGAGGCTAAGTATACATGTAATGTAGTAACAGGCACATTCATAATAATATTTACGTATTTTGATTATTTTAAGCATACGTGGCGCAATAATTTAAAACATTTTCACAATGTTTGCTTTTTTCGACAAGATCACTGATTACTGTTCACGGCAGACTTTATGAGAGCCAATAAACATAATAAAAAATCACTCACTTTACAATGTCTGCTGTCATTAGGATGCCCGATTAATAGAATCTTGTTATATTCCCATTTTGATTAATAATGTCTCATAATCCTTTCGAAGTAAAGGGTGGTCGAAACAAGCGTCTTTTCATGTCATTATTGCCATTCCCGGGGTCTAAATGGGTTGTCAAAGCGTAGCAACTTGTCTGAATACAACCTCGTCCTTCTATTATCCAGGTGAGAGGGATGATTTATGATCTGCAATAAACTTCCTTAAGCCCCAAAGCGAGAAAGCAGCTTAACGCTCAATGATGCCAATATAGGCACACAAGCTTTAGAACATAGCGTTGCTATAAATAGTTTGTATGCGTTAGTGCTTCTGATAACAATATCACCAATACTTGGTTAATATTTACAAAATGTAAATGGTAAATGGGTTGCACTTGTATAGCGCTTTCCTACCTTCAAGGTACTCAAAGCGCTTTGACACTACTTCCACATTCACCCATTCACACACACATTTACACACTGATGGAGGGAGCTGCCATGCAGATGGAGTATTGTTGGTCGTTTTTGGATGGTTATTTATTGCGTTTTATGGGTGGAATAGAGCAGTGTTTTTCAACCACTGTGCCGTGAGGTACAGGCTGGTGTGCTATGGGAGATTATGTAATTTCACATTTTTGGCTTCAGAGATATTTTTTGCCAACTAGTAATTATAATGTGCAAATTATGTGCCGTTGTTGATTGTCGGTGATATCTAGAGCTCGGCAGCGTAACCGATTTATTCTCTTCCATATCAGTAGGTGGCAGCCGGTAGTTAATTGCTTTGTAGATGTCGGGAACACGTGTGAGACGACAAGGGTTTGTCGTCTTATCTAATGCTTAAACCAAAAATTAAAAAAAGGTGAGTGCCCCTAAGAAAAGGCATTGAAGCTTAGGGAAGGCTATGCAGAACCAAACTAAAACCTAACTGGCTACAAAATAAACAAAAACAGAATGCTGGATGACAGCAAAGACTTACTGTGGAGCAAAGACGGCGTCCACAAAGTGCATCCGAACATGACATGACGATCAACAATGTCCCCACAGAGAAGGATAGCAACAATCCTAAATAGTCTTGATTGCTAAAACAAAGTACCTGCAGGGAATAGCGTTTAATAATAATAATAGTAATAGACCTACTTAGTGGCCTAGTGGTTAGTGTCCGCTCTGAGATCGGTAGGTTGGGAGTTAAAACCCCGGCAGAGTCATACCGAAGACTATAAAAAAATGGGACCCATTGCCTCCCTGCTTCCCACTCAGCATCAAAGGTTGGAATTGGGGGTTAAATCACCATAAATGATTCCCGGGCGCGGCCCAGCTGCTGCCCACTGCTCCCCTCACTTCCCAGGGAGTGGGTCAAATGAAGAGGACAGATTTCACCACACCTAGTGTGTGTGTGGGACAATCATTGGTACTTTAACTTTAACTTTTAACTTAACATGAAACTGCTACCGGAAAACACCAACAAAACAGGAAAAGCAACCAAAACAGGAGTGCAAGACAAAAACTAAAACACTACACACAGCAATAAACTCAAAATGAGTCAGGGTGTGATGTGACGGTACACCTACTTTGGGACAAGAGCTATAGTGATTGATGCATGGTTGTTTATGGTTTAAAGTCATATCCATCCAACAATTGCGACAACGACTTTTTACTGTCAACTGAGTTTCATTTTTTAATGATTTCTGCTAGTGGTGTGCCTCTGGATTTTTTCAATGAAAAAAATGTGCCTCGGCTCAAAAAGGTCAACAAAAAAGGTTGAAAAACACTGTAATAGAGGACCTTACTTTGGCTCTATTGTAAGCAGACTTTTATTTTTGTCTATTTACGAGTTAGAATGTTTTTGTTTTTGTTTTTTTAACAAAAAAAACATCTGTTGTCATGTTTTTCATAATGATTGTGAACAAAAAACTAAAATTCCAAACAAGTTCTGTCAGTGTGTAGTGCGTCACTACCCACTTCTGGCTCTGTTAAAAACTCAAACTGTGTACTCACTCAGGGTGTAACAGTACAACATAATCATGGTTCTCTCCAAAACATGAAAGTAAAGGGGGAAAATAAAATTGTGGCGTTTCCCTTTTTTGTTTAAGAAGTTATAGCAAAACATTTTTATAAAGAAAGTAATTATTTTTTCCCCACTTAGATACATTTAAAAATAAATAAAATATGTTACAGTGTGCTATGGTTAAATGTCCACCCTTTGCTCACTTTTGTTTGGTTTCCCCTTTTGACTGTAGTTCATCCTGACCTACATCTTTATTGAGATGTACAACACACCCCTCCAATATGGCTCCTATGTGTATCCTCGCTGGGGAAAAGCACTGGGAGTGTGCATGGCCGCCACCTGCTGTCTGCAGATTCTCATTTGGGGAATCGTCGCCATCTGCAAGGAAACTGGAACACTGAAAGAAGTCAGTGTCACTCTTCTGTTGTCATCAACTTTCTGTCTCTGGCTTGCCTGCACCAAAGTGAATCCATATAAGTTGTTTAATGAAGATGTTTGTGCTTCCTTTTGTCAGCGTTTCCAGAATTCCATTCGACCTCTGAACTCCTGGCGGGTGAACAACAGCGCAGGGAGAGTGCAGGCTCGACTCGACGCGCAACGAGTGGAGGCTCCGTTCACAGTCACCCTCACAGACATGGACTTCAATGCGATGACGTGGGAGGAGGGAGGGATGGCGAAATGAACTTTACAGATGAACAAACTGCTTTGTTGACAAACATTTTTAATGACTTAATTGAACCTGGTTGAAATGTTTTAACACCTTTCACAATAGTATTAGCGTACAATACTCCTGCACAAGCTGGAAGGACTTCAACGAAAATGGCCTGATGGATCAGAATCATGATTGAAGGAACCGCACCGCCATACCAAATCAGTGTCATTTTAAACTAGCTGTCTTCACCTAAACTCGGTGAAAGTGTCTAGTTGTGTGCAGTGGCTAGTCCATGCACTTTAACGGCAAGAACAAACGTTTAGAACACTGGCAAAAAAAAGAAAGAAGCCGTTAACTTGTGCAAACATTGGCTTTTACTGCTGCATAATTATTTTTTTTATGCTAACTGTTTTAAAATGTTTTCTTTAAGGGTACTGTTATTGCTGCTGGAGCTCTTATTTATACTGTACATGGGTTCTGCAGACCATTTTATGATTTTGTTTTACTATTTAAGAGTGCGAAGGATGCAGAAAAAAACACAAATCAGCATCAGACAAGACATACTATTTACCTTCTAAATCGTGTGTGAGTGTGCGCACGTGCGTGCTTGTATATGAACAGCTGAAGATATTTGTCAAATGAAATGTCCTATAGTGTCGTTTCCCTACTTTCTATGGTTGCAAGGAAATACTTGGAGAAATAATTAAATGTTTATGAAAATTGCTGCTTTTTCAAAGTCCTGATAAACAAGTAGGATTTGAAAAATCTATATATTTCACTACCTGCTTCTGAAAAACTAATTTCTAAATCAATTAAAGCATTTTTTTTTATTACTGGCGTTTGTCATGAGTTTTTTTTTTTTTTTTAATCCCACGGAACGATTATGTTTGATGAGTATAATGACATGTATTGTTTAACAAAGTACAATGCATGCATTACACCACAAGAGGACAGTAGTACTCATTCTACACTTTATAATGAGTAAAGACAAAAAAGACACATGTGCCTTTAAACAACACATTTAAATATTACTAAACATTTTAAATGTTATCTAGAGAATAAAATAAGGTGACGTTTGTAAGACCTACTGATCTTTAGAATTCCAACCAAACATTTTTTTTATAAACTCAAACATTGCTTTATTCTGGGCAAGTAAAAGTAAAATACTATTTTATAGAAAAAAATGGTTTTAAGAAACATAATTACTATGGATTAATTCTTTTCTGCCTCGAAATCTTCTAGTTGTTTTCATCTGAATGGATAGCGGCATACTGTAAATAAGCGGATGTTGCGTCGTTACTTTCCCGCGTTTTTGTCTTTGGAGTTTGGGTACGCTCGTTTTGTAGTTTTTCTTCATATCTCCAGTCACGCCTTGTCTTATGATTTGCTGGATAAAACGGCGAACTAAACGTACAGTGTCAATACCTAACTCTACTATTGACGACACAATGGACACTGCGATGTGAAATATACAAAACACATAGGTGAGGGATAAAGGTTATCTTTGTCCACACAATAGATTGTGAAGGAGGTACAATTGTAGACGGCGTCGCCACTGAAACGTGCGGTTCTGTAACGCAAAACTAATGCCCCTCGAGCCCGGCTCCAGGAAGTAATCCAGGTTTTGTGTTAGTAACAAACACAAGCCATATAGTGAGAATTAAACTTGGTAAACAATATCTCTATTTTCCAAACAACATACAGCAATAATTAACGCATTTGCCTTTTTATTAGTCGGACACAAGGATGCCACCTAAAAGGCGTAGTGCCGGGACGAGCCAAAACAAGCAGACGAAAAAGACAGCTGAAAGTTCATCTTCGGACATCAAACAGAGCCCAGAGTAAGACTACTTAATATGATTCGAGTGAACATTTGTCGCACTACAACTATAAAAATAATAATAATATTAATGCTAAATATATACGTTATGTTAATGTTTACTCTTGCTAACAGGCGTTATAGACTAAACTGAGTGGTTTAGCTAGTCGCATTTTTTCTATCTATGCTGTAGGCCTCCGTCGACATATACTTTGAACGTATACTTTATGCCATAACACATTATTAGCTTTCCAAAATCAAACGTTCAACTTCGAGTGACAATATCAGAAATATATTAATTGGACTGTATCGTATTACTATGTTATAAGGGTTTCAACACATAGGCAAGGAACGTTTTTATAGAGCACAATTCGTAAAAAATGCTTTTACAGAAAATTACAAGAATGCACAAATCAAATATCCATCCATCCATTTCCTACCGCTTATTCCCTTTTGGGGTCGTGGTGGGTGCTGGCGCCTATCTTAGCTACAATCGAGCGGAAGGCGGGGTACACCCTGGACAAGTCGCCATCTCATTGCAGGGCCAACACAGATAGACAGACAACATTCACACTCACATTCACACACTAGGGACCATTTAGTGTTGCCAATCAACCTATCCCCAGGTGCATGTCTTTGGAAGTGGGAGGAAGCCGGAGTACCCGGAGGGAACCCACGCATTCACGGGGAGAACATGCAAACTCCACACAGAAAGATCCCGAGCCTGGGATTGAACCTAGAACTGCAGGACCTTTGTATTGTGAGGCAGACGCACTAACCCCACAAATCAAATAATCACATTTAAATTAAATTCATAAAATGTAATCATCATGAAAACAATCTAATTAAAATTAAAATCTTAAGAGTTTAAACAGATACAAATTTTTCAGTTGTCGTATGCACAATTAAGTGTTTTCTGCCCAGGTTGAACCTATACAGTATGCAAATAACAGTTTGTTTTGAATGTATTGTTTATGTAATACAGTTCTTGTGTTAGTTGTGTAACTGTATCTAATAGTGAGGACAAGCAGACATAGTAATAACACAATACTGAAAAATCCCACCTTTCAGCCACTATTATTTTACATTAGAAGCGTAACTGAAATGTATTATACCTTTGAGTAATTTGTGTACTGTACAGATTTACTATACTACCCGCTAGAAATGACTCAACGCACTGCCATTATTGTCAAACTCAAGCCTGAACTGCCCCGCCACATATTTTCGTCCTGCGAAGGCCTAGAGATAATATGCGTTAAAAAATACCTAATTATTTCGTATTAAATGTATTTGTCTTTTCCATTTAACTGTAAAATCTATATATTTTTATATACAGTGTACTTAAAACATTTATGTAACAATCAAATGCATAGGCAAATGCATATAGAGAGTTTGACACCCCTGGTCTACAAACCCCCGTTTCCACATGAGTTGGGAAATTGTGTTAGATGTAAATATAAACGGAATACAATGATTTGCAAATCCTTTTCAACCCATATTCAATTGAATGCACTACAAAGACAAGATATTTGATGTTCAAACGCATAAACTTTACTATTTTTTTGCAAATAATAATTAACTTAGAATTTCATGGCTGCAACACGTGCCAAAGTAGTTGGGAAAGGGCATGTTTACCACTGTGTTACATCGCCTTTTCCTTTAACAACACTCAATAAATGTTTGGGAACTGGGGAAACTAATTGTTGAAGCTTTGAAAGTGGAATTCTTTCCCATTCTTGTTTTATGTAGAGCTTCAGTCGTTCAACAGTCTGGGGTCTCCGCTGTCGTATTTTACGCTTCATAGTGCGCCACACATTTTCGATGGGAGACAGGTCTGGACTGCAGGCGGGCCAGGAAAGTACCCGCACTCTTTTTTTTACAAAGCCACGCTGCTGTAACAAATGCTGAATGCGGCTTGGCATTGTCTTGCTGAAATAAGCAGGGGCGTCCATGAAAAAGACGGCGCTTAGATGGCAGTATATGTTGTTCCAAAACCTGTATGTACCTTTTTAGCATTAATGGTGCCTTCACATATGTTTAAGTTACCCATGCCTTGGGCACTAATGCACCCCCATACCATCACAGAGGCTGGCTTTTGAACTTTGCGTCGACAACAGTCTGGATGGTTCGCTTCCCCTTTGGTCCGGATGACACGATGTTGAATATTTCCAAAAACAATTTGAAATGTGGACTTGTGAGACCACAGAACACTTTTCTACTTTGCATCAGTCCATCTTAGATGATCTCAGGCCCAGAGAAGCCGGCGGCGTTTCTGGATGTTGTTGATAAATGGCTTTCGCTTTGCATAGTAGAGCTTTAACTTGCACTTACAGATGTAGCGACAAACTGTATTTAGTGACAGTGGTTTTCTGAAGTGTTCCTGGGCCCATGTGGTGATATCCTTTAGAGATTGATGTCGGTTTTTGATACAGTGCCAGCTGAGGGATCAAAGGTCACAGTCATTCAATGTTGGTTTCCGGCCATGCCGCTTACGTGGAGTGATTTTTCCAGGTTCTTTGAACCTTTTGATGATATTATGGACCATAGATGTTGAAATCCCTAAATTTCTTGCAATTGCACTTTGAGAAACGTTGTTCTTAAACTGTTTGACCATTTGCTCATGCAGTTGTGGACAAAAGAGTGTACCTCGCCCCATCCTTTCTTGTGAAATACTGTGCATTTTTTGGAAAGCTGTTTTTATACCCAATCATGCCACCCACCTGTTCCCAATTAGCCTGCACACCTGCGGGAGGTTCCAAATAAGTGTTTAATGAGCATTCCTCAACTTTATCAGTATTTATTGCCACCTTTCCCAAATTGTTTGTCACGTGTTGCTGGCATCAAATTCTAAAGTTAAGGATTATTTGCAAAAAAAAAATGTTTATCAGTTTGAACATCAAATATGTTGTCTTTGTAGCATATTTAACTGAATATGGGTTGAAAATGACTTGCAAATCATTGTATTCCGTTTATATTTACATCTAACACAATTTCCCAGCTCATATGGAAACGGGGTTTGTTAACTGCGGGCAACACGAGTTA
The DNA here is from genome assembly GCF_033978795.1 of Nerophis ophidion. Lineage (NCBI taxonomy): Eukaryota > Metazoa > Chordata > Actinopteri > Syngnathiformes > Syngnathidae > Nerophis > Nerophis ophidion. The sequence goes on along the minus strand of NC_084614.1, from coordinate 26,477,749 downwards.
GTTGCAAGATGTTTGTGTCTTTCCAAAAACTGTCATAGTCTGGGACTGCATGAGTGCTGCGGGCACTATGGAGTTGCGGTTTACTAAGAGAAACATGAATTTCAACCTGTATTGTGACGTTGTGAGGTCATGATGATACCTTCCTTACTGAGACTGGGGTAGATGTCAGTTTTCCTACATGATAAGGAGCCTCAACACACCTCCAAGATGACAGGTGCCCTGCTGCTACTCACATAAAGAATTGACACTCCTCACTTGTGTTGCCAGCTATTTACACAATAGTGTCATATATTGTGTGTTGACTTCTTTTCAGAAGATCGCAAATCTATACTGTTATACAAATTGTACACTGACTTTCCTGAGAAGATATAATTAAATGCTCGTTTAAATGTTGGGGGGGTGTATTCACTTTTGGAAGATACTTTATTACTGTAAACGACACTGAAAGCCATTAAAAACCTCCACAGTGTATGTGATGTCTGAAAAATGTTTTCCGAAATGTCTCCTCCACAGGCACAGAGACAAGGATGCTAATTTTGTTACCATGTGCCAGAGCCTCCATGTGTCTGATACGGTGTGTGACCGTGCCTGGAAGCTGTACAAAACTGTTCAGGAGTCCCTGGATGAACCTGCTGTATGTAATGATGTACTTTTCATTCAACCATAAACCTTGTGTATACCATTTTTTGAGGGTGTTCCGAATTTTTAATCGCATGGAAGACAAAAATGTTTTAAGTCTTATGTTGATGCTTGTTAAGGCTTAGTAGGTATTTAATTTACCGACACAGTTTAACTGTTTCAGTTTTTTAGATTCCTTGTAACCCCTCAGATTTCTTTAATAATCTGTCAGTGATTCATCTTTAGGTTTTTAAGTGTGCCATTTTCTTACATTCAACTATAGGAAAATCAGAAAAGGCTTTGGGGAGCGTGTGTCTTTGTGACTGTGACCGACATGGATGTTGCCTCTTTCACCATAACTCAGGTTCTAAAAGCAGTCAGCATGAAGTAAGTACTCGTCGGACACGATCGTGTCTCACAATGTTTGCCTTCACAAAGATGGTAATGCTGGACACACAACCTGCAAACAACACATGGTGTCTGAAAAGGAGGGGGGATATGGGGAAGAATCTTTTTTTGTATTTTATTTTATTTGTTTCCCTTTGTCATGAAAAAGGGAGTTTTTTGTCTTGAAAAAGGGAGTTTTTTTGGGTTGGTGCACTAATTGTAAGTGTATCTTGTGTTTTTTATGTTTATTAATTAAAAAATTATATTTAAAAAAAAAATAAATTACGTAATAAAAAATTATTCTGCTGCCCGGTGGTTGGGGACCACTGCCTTATCACATCACGGTAGTGCTGGGTGTTATGGCCTTTTATTAATATCTCAATATTTTTAGGCCATGTCACGATACAAGATATATATCTTGATTTTTTGCCTTAGCCTTGAATGAACACTTGATGCATATAATGTATGATGATTCTATGTGTCTACATTAAAACATTCTTGTTCATACTGCATTAATATATGCTACTTTTAAACTTTCATGCAGAGAGGGAAATCACAACTAAGTCAATTTACCAAAACTGTGTGAATGTGAGTGTGAATGTTGTCTGTCTATCTTTGTTGGCCCTGCGATGAGGAGGCGACTTGTCCAGGGTGTACAGTACCTTCCGCCCGATTGTAGCTGAGATAGGCGCCAGCGCCCCCCGCAACCCCAAAGGGAATAAGCGGTAGAAAATGGATTGATGGATGGATGTATTTATTAAACAGTTATTAAGCAGTGGCACAAACATTCTTGCAATTTCCAAAACAAAGTGCAAGATTGTCAGAGACATTTTTAAAACAAGCTATTAATGCACTTTTGTGCATGATGTTACTAGGATGACATATCAAAACAACACTAAATTAAAGTGTACTTTTTGTACAGAACGCCACTACAATAGTTTAAAACATAAAGTGCACTTTTGTGCATGATGCCACACAATATATTTCAATAACTGTCAAATAAAAATTAGCTGCATAATAGGAAATCAAATAGTGTATGTCCTTCGCTATGGGGTAGGTTCCTGCAGACGTTATCTCCTTCTGTTGTTGAATATTTTTTTCATACTTTATTGATGTGGAAATGGTTGCTTGGGCATTTTGTTGGTGTGGCACCGAATGGAGATATTGACATGCAGAGTTTCAAGCACTCTTCATTCTCTAGCGGATGACTTTTCAAATGATGCTACACATTAGCAGTGCTGCAAATATTTTTAGCAACGCTTTTGCTGCATATGTAGCGATGTAGTACTCCTTTGCGTTGTGTTTTTCCCCAAAAGACGACACCCAGTCATTCTTCTGACTCAATCATGGTTTATTCTGGTGAAAAGAATCATAGTGAGTCTCCAATCAGCCTTCTTAACATTCATAAATCGTCACGTGGAAGACAACAGACTGACTAACACATTAACACACGACAAAATAATACACAGTACCTTGTGAAAACTATCATAGTGAGTCTCCAATCAGCCTTCTTAACATTCATAAATCTGTACAGAAATAAAGCAAAACAAACCTTAACATTGTGATGGTTTCCTGTGGACGGGACTCTCGCTGCTGTCTTGGAGCCACTATGGATTGAACTTTCACAGTATCATGTTAGACCCGCTCGACATCCATTGCTTTCGGTCCCCTAGAGGGGGGGGGTTGCCCACATCTGAGGTCCTCTCCAAGGTTTCTCATAGTCAGCATTGTCACTGGCGTCCCACTGGATGTGAATTCTCCCTGCCCACTGGGTGTGAGTTTTCCTTGCCCTTTTGTGGGTTCTTCCGAGGATGTTGTAGTCGTAATGATTTGTGCAGTCCTTTGAGACATTTGTGATTTGGGGCTATATAAATAAACATTGATTGATTGATTGACTTCTCTTCTAGGCTTACAGCTAGCCTGCTAATGAGTTAGCTGAAAGCTAATTCAGAGAGCGCAACTTACCGTCACGTGGAAGACAACAGACTGACGACACACATGTGTCTCAGCCTGTCAGTCTGCTGTGACATGTGACTTTCAATGACCATAAAAAATGTAGGAAATGACAGTACTGAACTTAGAATAATAAAAATTGCGAAATAAAGAGTCACATTACATAATGTGTGTTAGATAAAATGACATTAAAATAAAATGACATTAAAACAAAAACAGTAGTAAGACAGTAAGCAATTGAGATCATAAATTACCTCTGTTACATTCCCCCCTACTGATCTCAACTTGCTCTCTCAAGCTCAACCAAAAGAACACACACGAAACAAAACAAAAAAACATGTTTTTAGAGTAGACTGTGAGACAATATGAAACCAAAACCACACCAGGTGCCAAAAATTAACTCGCTTAGAAAAAAAATGTCCTCCTATTCAATTGTACAGTACTACTAAGATCACTGATTCTGAGTATTCCAGTCACAAGACTATTCCTGAAGAATTAGAATGGGAAAGGTTAGCAAAGCCTTTCGACACCCATAGGAAAACATGCCCATCTACACGTTAAGTCACTCACAAATCAAATTAAACAGTACAAATAGACATCACTTGAATACATACTGTATCATTAGTCCCTGTTCTGACAGAAGGAAATTAAACAAAAACCAGATCCCCATCAATATACATTAAATCAAACACATACACTTTTTCTTAAAAAAAACATTGCACAGCATAACTACTTAGCGACCAGCTAAAACTTTCTGGTGCATATTTTGAATAAGCCTAATAACTGGCCTAACAGCTCTACCACACCTCGTTCTCACATCGAGTGTCCTATCACTGAGAAGGTTACGTACTGCCCCTGTTTTAACAATAGAACCAGCATGAGAAGGCAACACATTATCTGGAGGTGTAGTGATAGCGGAATGGGGTTCAGTCAAATCACACAGACCGGACTGGTCAGGTTCATCTGCAGGCTCCACTGAGTCATCCATGGCAGCTACATCTGCCACAGCTGTCATCTGATCTCCGGTGGAAACTGGGAGTTGGGACACCCATGTGACAGTCCTGTCCTGTACACTGTCAGGTGGCATAGACGGTCTCTCAATGTCCACATCCAGGGCAGATCCATCCACATCAGTCAGGTCACTAACAAAAGAACCAGGGTCCTCAGGTTCAGTCGGAACAGGTAGAAAATTCACAGGCATGATGAGATTCCTGTGGACCACTTTCTCCTGGTCTGTAGCACAGTTCTTGAGTCTGAAGGTATGAGTGTTCTCCTGTTTCTCCACAACAGTGTACAGGTGGTTCTCCCAGCGATCAGCAAGTTTCTTTCTGCCTCTCTCTCCCTTGTTAGCCAATAAGACCCTGTCTCCAACATCCACTGGTGCACCTCTCAGCTTGCGGTTGTAATGTTCGGTTTGCCTCTCTTGTTGTTTAGTGGCTGAGGTCTGAGCGATCCTGATAACATCCACCAAGTCACGCCTGAGACACTGGACATAATCATCATAGTCCACCACCTGATCATCCAACAGCACAGACTGGAACATCATGTCCACAGGCAACCTGGGTGTTCTGCCAAACATGAGCTGAAAAGGGGCAAAGCCTATAGTCTCGTGTACAGTGGCATTATAGGAGAAGGTGAGAGATTTCAAGAGCTGGGGCCACCGCTGCTTGGCCTTAGGTGGAAGTGCTCTGATCATATTTCCAAGGGTGCGAGATCCTTTCAACCACTCCGTTACCCATGGGGTGGTAAGGAGTTGTGTGAGATTCCTCCACACCAGCCACTTTGAGCATTTCAGCGATCAGATTGCTCTCAAAGTTTGCCCCCTGATCAGAATGCATACGCTCAGGAAAGCCATATACACAAAAGAAATTGTTCCAGAGCTGCTGAGCGACAGCCTTAGCTGACTGGTTGGGACAAAGATAGGCTTGCGCAAGCTTTGTAAAATGATCAGTCACAACAAGCACATCTAGGGACTTGTTGGAGGAATCTTCAGCTGACCAGAAATCAATGCAAACCAACTCAAGAGGCCTGGCGGACTTTACACTCTCGAGTGGCGCTCTGGCCTCAGGTTCAGGGGACTTGCTGAATACACAACGACGGCAGCGCCGCACATAGTCCTTGACATCTCCTTCTATCCCATGCCAATAGAACCGCTGTTGGGCTAGGTAGAGCGTCCTTCTCTGCCCTTGGTGACCTGCCTCATCATGAACTCCTTTGAGCACTTTTTCCTTAACAGCAGAGGGTACAATGTACTGGTAAGTACTTTTCTTCGTCACCACATCCTTGGAAGTGCGATATAGCACACCTGACCTGAGTATGAGTCTGTCCCAGTGTCTGAGGAGTCGCAGAGCATCGACAGGTTCGTGTGGACGTTCTCGTCTTGACGGTCTTCGCTGCCGTCCCACAAAGTAAAGCACACGACCCAAGCAGGGGTCATCACGCTGCTTAGCAATCAGCTCATCTCTCGGAAGAGAGGGGAAATCAGCCAGCTCTGGTGGTTGAACGGACTGGGTGAGCTCAGGCAAGAGGAAAGCATGAAGTAGTGGACACTCTTGATCCAAAGACTGTTCAAGGACAGCAGTCACTGACTGGGCAGAGATAGTTTGACCACTGGGCAGCACCACAGTGTTTTCAGAGGCCACAGTGGGGGGTTGGAGCAGCTTCAGCCGGCGCACTGGGTCACAGGACAGACGGAAAGCGTCCTGCACACAGTCAGACTGTAAGGCACTTGCTTCTTCCAAGAGTGCACCATAAGGGACCTTTTTGAGGCGATGAAGCACACAAGGCTGCACAAATGGCTCACGGCTGAGGGCGTCTGCCACCACATTTTTGGGGCCAGGTATATATTTGATCTCAAAGTTGAATGGGGCCAACTTTGACACCCATCTCTGCTCACAAGCATCAAGCTTCGGCTTAGTGAGGATATGCGTTAAGGGGTTGTTGTCAGTCCAGATGGTAAATGGCTGTCCCCTCAGCCAATGACTGAATTTGTCACAAACAGCCCACTTGAGTGCGAGAAACTCCAGCCTGTGTGCTGGATAGCGGGACTGCACATAGTTGAGCGACTTACTGGCAAACGCGACAGCTCGTGCAACATCATCACCCTCAGCCAACTGTGACAAAACAGCTCCCAGGCCGTTGGAGGAGGCATCAATCGACAGCAGGAAAGGCTTACTGAAGTCAGGATGAGCAAGGGTGGCATTCTCCAACAAAGCCTGCTTCAGCTTCCTGAAAGCTTCACTGCATTCCAGGGTCCAATCAGCAGAAGAGAGCTTCCTAGAGACAGGTGGGCGCTTTTTGGCCTTGGTATTTCGCGGCCTCTTCACCCCAGATGTCAGTGCAAACAGAGGTTTGCTAATGCGCGAGTATCCCTCGAAGAACTGTTGATAAAATCCAACCATACCAAGGAAAGATCTGATCTTGGAAGCAGAAGGTATGTCGGTGCCCTCCTCCATCAAGTCTTTCTCCCCCAGGCCAACAATGGCTGTGACTTTATGAGGGTCAGTGGAAATTCCATTTCTCTGCATGATGTGTCCCAGAAATTTCACAGCTGGTCTCATGAAGTGGCACTTTTTAGGAGCAAGCTTCAGGTTGTCCGCCTGTAACCTCTCAAACACCATTTTCAGCCTCTGCAGCGCCAATTGTTCAGTGGGAGCGAATACCAAGATGTCGTCTAGATAGCAGAGAAGGCTCAAGAAATTTTGATCACCGAAGATCGTCATCATCATTCTCATGAACGTGGCCGGACTGTTGCACAGCCCCTGAGGTAGCCGGTTGTATTCGTAAAGTCCAAAAGGAGAGGTAAACGCAATGAACTTCCTGTCCTCCTCATGAACTTCCACATTATAGTAACCTGAGGTCAAGTCCATGGTCGAAAAGAAAGCGTTTCCTCCAAGAGCAGCCAAGGCGTCAGCCTGGTGAGGCAGCGGATGTGCGTCTCTGATGGTGCGTGCGTTCAGCCAGCGAAAGTCTGTGCAGAGCCGTAGGTCACCGTTCTTTTTCCAGACAAGGACAAGTGGTGAGGCGTACTCACTTGTGGACGTCCTTATGATGTCTCGTTCTTCCATTTCATTCAGCGCTACCTTCAGCTTCTCATAATGAGATGGGGACAAGCGACGATATGTCAGTCTGAAGGGCTTATTGTCACTCAGCCGAATGCGATGGACAAAGTCTTTGGCTTTTCCACAGTCCAAACTGTTGCGGGAGAAGATGGACTCATACTTGGCCAACAGATCAACAAGCTTCGTCCTCCAGAATGGAGACAGATTACTTGAGTCAATGTCAATGTCCCCCAGTCCCAAATCATGAAGTGTCGATCTGTAAGTTCTGTGCGCAGCATACTCTGAGTCAACTGTCAAGCTTTTCTCACTACCTGTGTCAGTCTGGTCAACCGTCCTGGTAACTGTGCATTTCACATCATTGGTTTTGTCATTGTCGTACAAGTAGTCAGTGTCAAAATCCTCTAGTGCTACACAAGGGGACACGTCTGCAACTCTACAATTGCGTCTCAAGGTTACTGGTTTAGTAGCGGGGTTAATGACTCTCACTGGGACCCACCCATCGCCCCATAATGGTGTTACAACTCGCCCCACTACTATTGTTCGTGGCACTGTGCGCGACTCACTTGGCTCCACAACCACTGCGCTGCCAGCAGAGAGACATGCATGGCGGGGCAGGCGACCCCAAACCAAATGTTCTGTCATGGGTTCCAAGGTCACAGCAAGTTTAAGTTTGACAGCGCCAACCTTGTCAGGGCACTCACCATCTCTCCATGTCTCCACAGCGGCCACTTTCCTCCTCCACGGATGTCTTGTCTGAAAGTGACACTTGCTCCCATAATTTCCCTGAATGTTTCAGCACGCAAATAAGGTGTTTAATGACATTGATGCCAAGAATTATATCATCACATTGGCCGTCCACAATAAGTGTGGGTACCAAGATGTGACAGTCAAAGATTGTCATCTGAAGCTCACATACACCAACAGGTCTGGTTTTTGAACCGCCACATCCAATAAGGGTAACGGATGTGGGGGAGATCAAGTCAGAACATTAGCCTGCTCAAGGAGAGGGAGCACACGAGAGCTCAAAGAACAGGCCATCGAACCACTATCCAACATGGCACGTAGCTCTATAGCATCCTGGATCAACACATCAATGTGGAAAAGATTATCTGTCGCAGAAAGTCTCTGTGTAATTTGAAATATCACCTTAGAGTTATCATCTGTTGATGCGCAGAACTGTGTGTAGATAGACTCAAGATCAGCATTGTCAAAATCTTTTGGGGACATGTCTTTTGGCCCTCCACTAGTCCCCTGGTCATGTGGGCCATTTAGTTTCCCTGCTGGTTGGAACCACTAGGTTGAGCAGCAGGTGTGTCCCTGACCGGAGCAGCAGTACAAGTTACAGCTTGATGTCCTACAGGATGGCAGCGGAAACAGAGACGTTCCCTCCTGCAGTGGGACACCGTGTCATGGTTATCATCCTGACAAATGATACATGGACCCTGAAATCTTGTACGGCCACCATTTCTTGATCTTGGTAGCCTCGAACCCTGGGAGGCCTCCCGCTGCAATAAGCGTTCCAGCAGAACAATGACATGTTCAAGTGACTGACCCTCAGCTGATAATGTTCTGCCAACTGTATTTTTTGTGTGGCAGGAGTGTTCTCAACAGACTGAGCATTACTCTGCAGAACTCTGGCATGCTGGGTAGACTGTAAACTGTCAGCTGGACATGTGGACTGACGCTGTTGGAGACGCCTTTTACGGTGGAGCTCATCCAGCCTCACCTGAACATCAGCAGCCGTCCACTCCTCTAGCAGCTTACAGCTGAACACTAGAGACAGTTCAGCGTCAGGGCAGTGCGTGATAAACATGACTGTTACTTCACGAGAAGGGTTTTCAAGAGTCTTGCCCTGTCTCTTTAGTCCTTCTATTGCATTGTCAATGGCTTTATTAAGCCGAATCCAGTAATCGACAGCATTCTCGGTGGGGTTAGGCTTTGTATCATAAAAGTCGGCTAGAGGCATAAAGGAGGTCACAGAGTCACCAAATTGCTGATTAAGAATGTCAAACACAGGTTGCGGGCCAGACTTCAAGTCCAAGGAGGGTTTGCTGTGCAACCCAACAGTCACAACATAACGTGCCCTTCCCCTTAGCTTACTCTGAACCTCATCTACCTGTTCAGATAACTCAATGCCCCTCCTACTAAGATAAAGCCTAATGGCTTCCTCCCACTCAGAGATGGTAAGTCTGTCAGTTTGGTCTCCCCTGAAAGTATGTGGTTCATAACTATCATGAGAAACAGTCAGGTTAACCTTAGAAAGATCAGCTATACTTGACCGAGCTAGGCTAACATTAGCAGCTGGGATGGACTGTAGACACAAAACAATATTTTCACCTATACTGGTCCCTATCTGCCTCACCAAGTCACCGAAAAGAGAAGCCGGGACATGTTCAACATCCTGACCAGGAGTTACAGACTGCTCACCCACCCCAACATCTGCTTTGGCACCTGCATAATCATACAAAGTATGAGCAACATTAGCACAGCGAGGAGTAGAAGTAAAGTTTTCGTCTGTCCTAAGCCCACCTACAGCTGGTGACTCACTAAACCACCTTGTTGCACCCCGACCAATACCTGACATATTAAACCCATTCATAGTGAAAATAAAAGATGAATATATTCCAATTAATATAAAACACTTTTTTTTTCACTTTTTCTTTCTTAACACTTCAAAAAAAATTCCTTATCACAATTTTTTTCTTCTTTTGAGACTAAATTTCAAATAAAGAGAAAAAAATATATTCCCCAACACTTATTTTCCTTCTTGAGACTACCTTAAATATACTATTACAGTTCACAATAAGTAGGCTAATACGTTGTGTTTTTCCCCAAAAGACGACACCCAGTCATTCTTCTGACTCAATCATGGTTTATTCTGGTGAAAACAATCATAGTGAGTCTCCAATCAGCCTTCTAACATTCATAAATCATCACGTGGAAGACAACAGACTGACTAACACATTAACACACGACAAAATAATACACAGTACCTGGTGAAAACAATCATAGTGAGTCTCCAATCAGCCTTCTTAACATTCATAAATCTGTACAGAAATAAAACAAAACAAAACTTAACATAAATACTTCTCTTTTAGGCTTACAGCTAGCCTGCTAATGAGTTAGCTGAAAGCTAATTCAGAGAGCGCAACTTACCGTCACGTGGAAGACAACAGACTGACGACACACATGTGTCTCAGCCTGGAAGTCTGCTGTGACATGTGACGTTCAATGACCATAAAAAATGTAGGAAATGACAGTACTAAACTTAGAATAATAAAAATTGCGAAATAAAGAGTCACATTACATAATGTGTGAATGTAATAAATTAGATAAAATGACATAAAAATAAAATGACATTAAAACAAAAACAGTAGTAAGACAGTAAGCAATTGAGATCATAAATTACCTCTGTTACACATACTTGTAAAATATCTTCCCGCTTGAAGCCAAACCACGGTCAGATGATGGACTCCCCGCTGTTTTTCTTGGGAATTAATTTTTCCTTCATTTGTAACCACACCGCTAGCATCACTGCTAACTTTACCATGCCGCTACCTCTCTGCTCCGGGACGGCGTGTGACGTTGCATGCGCAACAGTATGTGACGTATGTAAGAAAGTGCGCTTGTTTTATTTCTGTGAGAAGAAGAGACAAGAGAGAGTGAGAAAGGCCTGAAGTGTAATGCCCACAGCTAAAAGGAACTGCGTGAGGACGTGTACTCGAATATCACTATATAGTCATTTTCTATATCGCACAGAGACTAACCCGCAATATATCGAGTATATTTGATATATCGCCCAGCCCTACGTCCCGGTATTATTGTGATGATTTTGATACAGAAATACCGCAGTGTTTATTACTCTGTTACATCCCTATAATACAGTCGCCCCTCGCCACAATGCAATTCCAAGTTTGTGGCTTGTAAAGGTGACTATGTATGTGCTAGTTGTATGTCTAGGTATTTTTTTTTTTATATTAAAAAACATATTTAGAAAAGTTGTATACAGTTTTTTATGCATTAGCTATGCTATATTTATAAAGTTCATCCTCAATTAAGACCGCCTTTCTTTGCGTCCTTTTCCGTTTACGAACATTTACATTGCGCCGCAGCAAGTCTTTAATTTAGCGGACATTTATTAGAGCGAATGAGAAGGCACTACAGGGATACAAGCCGATGAAGGATCGCCTCAGACTGCAAGTTAGTGCTAACGCTAGAAGTGACTATGTAAAGCCAATGCTTGTTTGCCATTTCAAAACTCTTAGAGCAAGGGTTGGCAACCTGCAGCGAGAGAGCTGTATGCGGCTCTCGAGCACCGCCGAAGTGGCTCCCAGGAGCTTTTTGAAAAATGAGTGAAAATGGAAAAAGATGGGAGAAAAATATACTTTTTGTTTTAATATCGTTTCTGTAGGAGGACAAACATGACACAAACCTTCCTAATTGTTAGAAAGCCCACTGTTCGATATGTTTGTGTTTATGCTTCACTGATGAGAGTATTTGGCGAGCGCGGTTTTGTCCAATAATTTTGACAGTCCTTGAACTCACCGTAGTTGTGTGATTTGTGACACACCAGCTCGTTTACATGTATACCTTTCTCCAACGCTGCCACAGTAAGGCGTGTTATGCCACTCCTTCATAGTCTCATTTTGTCCTCCAAACGTTTTATGCTCTTTTTATATTAATATTTTACATTGTAAAACATTAATTTTTTACAAGTTATGTAAAGATTTGTATTTACTAAAAATAATCACATATGAACAGAAAGATTACATCCACAGCTACAATTCAGTTCAAATCATCATGTTCAATAGTCAAGTGTTTGTTTATATTCTGTATTGTGTCCAATGTTTATACAAAAAGGTTAAAAATAAATAATAATTTTATACTCCAAGGTGAAATAAATAGGTGTTTCTTACCGCAGTGAAGTCAATTGGCTTTTGGCATTTATTGAAAAGTAAACAATAAGGGTGTAACGGTACACAATTTCGGTTCGGTACGTACCTCGGTTCAGAGGTCACGGTTTGGTTCATTTTCGGTACAGTAAGAAAACAACAAAATATAAAGTTTTTGGTTATTTATTTAACAAATTTGCGAAATCTTCCACCAAAAATATTTTTCTTAGTGGAATATTTAATGGGAAGTAATCGGAACCTTGGATGGATCAATAATTCATAATAACATTGATTTTGATTCAATATTATGTTTTGAACAATGACAGTTTGAAAGAACAAAAAACAGCTTTGTTTCATTAGTCAACGTTGCAACTTTTTCTAAATTACATTTAGCCTTTAAGCTTTTTTATTTCACTTTTGTTTATTTTAATTGTATTTTTAGAATGTGCCGTGGGCCTTTAAAACATTAGCTGTGGGCCGCAAATGGCTTCCGGGGCACACTTTTGACACCCCTGCTATAGATAATAAAAAATATAATCTAATAAATCTATGGGTAAAAAGCAGAGCCTGGCGACCATGAATGGATTGAATTGAATATCATGAATTGATTAACAAGTTGAAAAACGTATTCGGGTGTTACCATTTAGTGGTCAATTGTACAGAATATGTACTGAACTGTGTAATCTACTAATAAAAGTTTCAATCAATCAAAACGCATGCGCATTTATCATAACTCTCTTGCTCTCTCTGTCTCTGCCCCTCTCTCACGAATGCTGTTGCGTGCACAAATTGTCTTGTTTTTAACCCCTTCTTAACCCTGAACGTACATTGAAAATACACGCAACCCGAACTTAAAATGCCGGACATTTGAGGCGTTTGAGAAACTCCACCCGGACAGCTATGCAAAAGAGGACATGTCCGGTGAAAAGAGGAGGTATGGTCAGTCTATCCTAGCCTGGTCGCTTCTAGCATGCTGTGTGTTATGCCTCGGTGTGTAATGTTTACACAACGTGCGGCACGCTACTTAATATGTCCGTGCGGAATCTCGTTCGGGTAGAGGGTCTTCCAGCTCTGGCTTTTACATGTTGTCCTAGCCCGGTCGCTGCTAGCGTGTGTACTCGTTCGGTACACCTCCGAACCAAACCGAAACCCCCGTACCGAAACGGTTCGAAACAAATACACGTACCATTACACTCCTAGTAAACAAAACACAATACATGGGGAAAAACTATGAAGAAACAAATGTTCTTTAGATATCTTTTTGGGGAAAAGGTTTGGCTACAATATAAACTTAAATAGTACAGTAATTTTGATAATACTAAATTACCAATTATTTCTATGAGATCTATCAAAACAATAACTAAATAAATAACTTTTTGAGCACATTTAAAAATACCGCAAAAATAATGATAAATGGGATAATTTTGGTCAACATAAACGTGAGATGAAAATTTTATATGCCTTGTTTGCACAATTGTTCCCACAGTCGTGGATGCTAGGTTGATTTGAGACTCATAGGTCTGGATGTGAGTGTAAATGGTTGTCTATGTGTATTGTACTGTACTAGTACTATGCTGTATGTCTACTGTAGGTACATACTCGACTGGTTGTCAATCACAGGGCACAAGACAGGAAACTAACAAATCATTAATTCGTAAGGCATTACTCCTAATCGACACTTGGTACCAATTGCAGTAAAATAAATAAACGTCCTATTACACATAAAGGAGTAAAATGGCACTGAGAGGTGGGTCAAATATTTTGTCCCCTTCATGCAACTCAATTAATACATTATTATCTTTGTTAAAGCAATTTTTTTCTGGTGTGTATAATGAAGTCGGCAAATCTATTTTTAAGTACGTTTTATTTCATGTTGTTTTATGTCATGTTGTAATCTATACCTGTGTTTTAGTGTCAAGCAGTTTGTGGTTCTGGTTCGGAAGTTGGATGTCAACTTAGACACAATAAGCACCAAGGTGAATTCCACCCTGACGCGCATGGAGAACAAATATGACGTCTTGCTGGCTCTCTACCAGAGGTTTGAGAAGTGAGTACATACAGTAGGTAAAGTTGTGTTTTGGCCTCATTCTTTTGAATAGCTGCAGTGTGCGCAAACAACTATCGGGTAGCATCTGTGAGCAGATAATACTGCATCATCTCTTTGTCTTATCAGGTCGTTAGTGCATTCTTCACGCATTCATCTCTCACGCTTAAAGTGAATGATGAGGCAAACATTTTTGTATTCTATTTTGTTACATTGAATTTACAACCCCCTGCTGCTGTTTTGTGCTGTTTTTATAATGTTTTGTAATATTTTATATTGTTGTTGAAGTATTTTGTTTATTGTTTCTCATCTGTTTATTGTTGAAATTTATAAATAAACATTAAAAAAAAAAAAAAATAATAATACTGGTACAGATACTAATGTGTTGTTGATACTGATACATGTTTTTTTTCAGGACCTGCAGATATATATTTACTTTGCCCACTGAGGAGATGTAAGTTGAAGACTTTGCTTTCGGTCTTTCAGGTTAGCACATTGAGACTTTGCTGATTGTTTGTGTGCTTTACCAGGGAGAAGGAGATTATACGAAGCTGCTGGACGATGTTTCTTTTGGCCAAAGGTCAGTTAGGTTACGGTGAACATTAATCATTATCATTTCAGGTTGTCCCCACTCTTGCTGACATACTTTCCATGATGCTTTAGTTCTCTTCTTTCAGTCTTCCTTCCTTTTTTGTGCCAATGTCAAAGATGGGAATGTTTTTTTCGTGATACTTTTTGTTGTGTTCTTGTGAGCCTCAACCTTGATGTTGTATCTCCTGCAGGAAGGGCCTTGCAGATGGAGGATGACCTGGTCTTATCGTTCCAGTTGCTGTTGTGCACGCTAGAGTTGTTCATCAAACGATGCCCACTTGAACTGCTCCAGCCTCTTTACCGTAAGACACCAACCTTTTGTTTGTTTTTTGCCTTTTTTTGTGCAGCCTTTTGATATAGATACTCCGCTAAAGAGTTATGTTTTGTGAAGCTTTTCACATATCAACCCATTTCATTTTAATTAAGGTGAACATCCAAAAACAAGGATGATGGTTTAAAAAGAAAATATTTTTCTGTCAGTTTCACGCGTGGGTTCCATGATAGTGATAGTTATGATTTCAGATGCAAAAGATATTGGGATACAGCTCGCAGGTACAAGGTATCTAATACAAACAAAGACAAAACACGAAACCACTCGTGCTGAAAGGTGCACTCCAAACAAACCTTTATGCATTTGGGAATGCACAAAAATACCTAGGACTACTTGGGAACTAACTTACTTGGAGCCCGAGTGCATTTGAGAATGCACAAAAAACCTCACACTATCTGGGAACCGACTTATTTGGAAGCTTCAAACAAGAGAACAACGTTCAACAGCATACAGTACATCTGTATTAGTAAGCCTGCGCTTTGGCTCTGGCCAATAAGCCTTCCTATTTCACAATGAGGGACAAATGCTAGGAGCCGGCGCTTCAAGGCAGGAGTATAAATATTACATGTTAACACACACAAAACAAGAAGTGCAACCAAAATACGTGCCCTAAACAGGAACTAAAACACGGAACACAGGAAATACCCAGAAACGCAAAACAAGACATGTACTGGGGCTATAAATCTTATTTGCGACATATTTGTTTTATCTGATGTACTCTCAAATAAATTGTCATCTGAATCTGATGTGAAATACAAAATGTTCATACTTTTAAGTTCCAATTGTGGTTGATTCAAAATGTAAAAAATGTCTTGGTAATAGTTTATTTTTCAGTTATTGTTAGTTTTTATCATCTGCTGTCCCATAGTATCTCACACAAGTTAGTACACCCCTCACAATACCCGTTTTTACCACACTATATCATTTAATGGGACAAGGGTATAGAAGTGAAACTTTGATGTAATTTACAGCATTCAGTGTCTAACTTGTATAGTAGAATAAAAGTATAGTATAAATGTATTATTCACTGAAAATGTTTGGATACATTGTCTGAGCAGCAGGATCAGTCTGACAGTGAGAGCTGCGATTCATTGTGGGAAACAGAGAAGTGGAGTGTAGAAATGTACTTGTTACAACAACGGCAAATTAGGACCATAGAAAAGATAGTACAGTATAGTATTATATCATCCATCAAAAACCCTTAAAACATAATCTAACCTATTTTCATTGACTTTATCCAAAGGTGTAAACAAGTAAAAATTTTAAAGTTTTCCTTTGCATCTACAATTTGATCTCACTTGGTCAGGTTTTGGAACCCGGACCATTACTGTATTACAGTGTGGCGTCAATGACCGAAGTCACAGTTGGTCTTCTTTGTTGTTGTACTGGTAACCTCTTAAATGTCTCTTTGTCAGAATCAGCCATCAGCAAAGTTCAGAGCCCCGTGACTCGAACGTCTCGTCGCAACCAGAACAACGCCAAAGCTCGACCTCCCGAGCCAGAAGTGGACATGCAACTTCTTGAAACCTTGTGCAAGAAGAATGAATGCAATACAGATGAGGTATCTGGCTCTAAAGAACTAAACATGAATGTGCCTTCTTTTGTTTCAGGCTTGTGCAACATTACAAATTGACTTAAGAATGTCTCCCAAATTCCAGTTAATTATACAAATTTTAATAAAGGTTGCAAGCAGGAAGTCAAATTGAAGGAAGCAGAATTCTAATTGCAATTTATATTTTAGGTGTATTCCAGAATCGTGCTTTACTGTATACGTGTATGTGTTTCATACATGACTGTTTTACAAATTTTATTGAAATATTATCACTATGAACCTCATGAACATAATGTTTTTTTTCATTCACAATTAACAATAAAAACATTTTCTATAGAACAGATCATTTAAATTGATTTATTATAACTTTCAAATGGTGGAAAAATACTTCCAAGAATTTTTTATCCAAGTATGGAAAATAGTTGCCCAAACCTTTTTCAGGACATTTAATAGGGTTAGGATTATTGCATTAGGGACAATTTTGTGTCAATTGTAATTTTTAAATTGAAGGAATATTACAAACTTAAAAATAGAGGTAGCGTAATGTTTTAGTGTTTGTAAAGTATTTTTAGTACTTAGAGCAACATCTTTGTTTAATGTTGCAAATTATCGGAACTGCAATGAATTGATTTCCACTTTGTGTATTTTCAATTTAACATCCTGTGGAGTGGAGCCAATCAAATTCAAGCTCTTCACAAGTTTTTTAATTTTCTGTAAAAGCCTGTGGTTTTTGACCTCATCTGTGCGTCAATAATTTATTCATTTGTATGCGCAGGTTAAAAATGTTTATCAGACCAGTTTCTCTGCCTTCTTGAGCTCTATGGATCTTCCCGAATCTTCAGGACTTCCTCAGGTACTGTACATTTTGCAAACAGGACTGTTTAGCCTTAAGGCCCTTTCACTGTATACGTTAGTTGTCGCTTTCTGCCAGCTGCTCAGTCGTAGAACAAGTTGAATGTGTAACAGCTGTTTGTCGTCCTCGTCTGACGCTTCCCACACGCTGTCAGCAAAATGTTTACTCACGCTTTTAGTTTACCTGCACTGTTTGTTGACACTGTCACACTCTTGTGCAGGACACTGAACAATTGTATTTCACCACAACCCCCCACTAAGAGACAATTGGTTTGCAATATTTATATGAATAGCTTATATAACATGTAATGCTTTAGGCCATGTCCAAACGAACACAGATACTTAATAAACGCATACTTATCCCTGCGTTTAGGCCTCTTGTCCACGCGCATACGCATACTTTTAAGTTAAAGTTAAAGGCCTACTGAAATGAGATTTTCTTATTCAAACGGGGATAACAGGTCCATTCTATGTGTCATACTTAACAATTTCGCGATATTGCCATATTTTTGCTGAAAGGATTTAGTGGAGAACATCGAATATAAAGTTGGCAACTTTTGGTCGCTAATAAAAAAGCCTTGCCTGTACCGGAAGTAGCAGACGATGTGCGCGTGACGTCCCGGTTTGTCGGGCTACTCACATCCTCACATTGTTTATAATCATAGCCACCAGCAGCGAGAGCGATTCGGACCGAGAAAGCGACGATTTCCCCATTAATTTGAGCGAGGATGAAATATTCGTGGACGAGGAAAGTTAGAGTGAAGCACTAGAAAAAAGGCGAGGGCAGTGAGAGCGATTCAGATGTTATTTGACACATTTACTAGGATAATTCTGGAAAATCCCTTATCTGATTATTGTGTTACTAGTGTTTTAGTGAGATTATAAAGTCATACCTGAAAGTCGGAGGGGTGTGTTGACCGCCAGTGTCTCTGATGGAAGCCATGGAGGAGCCAAGAAAGTCGCAGCAGCCTTTTTGACAGCTGCTGCAGGAGGACGCAGGCTCCACTGATGTCTCTGATAAGAGCCAACTTATTACCACAATTTTCTCACCGAAACCTGCCGGTTGACATGTGGTCGGTAAACATGTTCGCTTGACCGCTCTGTTCCATATTAAAGCTTCACAACAAACAAAGAAACACCGGCTGTGTTTTGGTTGCTAAAGGCAGCTGCAATCCACCGCTTTCCACCAACAGCATTCTTCTTTATTGTCTCCATTATTAATTGAACAAATTGCAAATGATTCAGCAACACAGATGTCCAAAATACTGTGTAGTTATGCGATTAAATCGGACGATTTTTAGCCGTGAGTGGTGCTGTGATAAAATGTCCGCTCCAACCGATAACGTCACAAGCACGCGTCAACATAAGCGTCATCATTCCGCGACGTTTTCAACAGGAAACGTCAAGGGAAATTTAAAATTGCAATTTAGCAAAATAAACTGGCCGTATTGGCATGTGTTGCAATGTTAAGATTTCATCATTGATTTATAAACTATCAGACTGCGTGGTCGGTAGTAGTGGGTTTCAGTAGGCCTTTAAAGTACCAATGATTGTCACACACACACTAGGTGTGGTGGAATTATTCTCTGCGTTTGACTCATTACCCTTGATTACCCCCTGGGAGGTGAGGGAAGCAGGTTTTTGTCTTTAAAAACGCAGACTTTTGCAAACACTGGCCAAAGTGTAGCGTTCCAAAACTCTCCGTTTAGAGCATGGGTGTCAAACTCTGGCCCGCGAGCCAAATTTGGCCCGCCGTTTAATTTCATTTAGCCCTTGAGGCAATAATAAATTAACATTAGAGCTGGCCCGCCGGTATTATACAGTGGCGGTGCCGCTGTATCACCGTATTCAAAGCAAATTTTAATACTTACCAACCCTCCCGATTTTTCCAGGAGAATCCCGAATTTCAGTGCCCCCCCCCGAAAATCTCTCGGGGCAACCATTCTCCCGAATTTCCACTCGGACAACAATATTGGGGGCGTGCCTTAAAGGTACTGCTTTTAGCATCCTCTACAACCTGTCGTCACGTCCGCTTTTCCTCTATACAAACAGCGTGCCGGCCCAGTCACGTGATATATGCGGCTTCTACACACACACAAGTGAATGCAATGCATACTTGGTCAACTGCCATATAGGTCACACTGAGGGTGGCCGTATAAACAACTTTAACAGTGTTACACCACACTGTGAACCCACACCAAACAAGAATGACAAACACATTTCGGGAGAACATCCGCACCGTAGCACACCATAAACACAACAGAACGAATACCCAAAACCCCTTGCAGCACTAACTCTTCCGGGACGCTACAATATACACGCCCCTACCAACAAAACTTGATTTTGCATGTCACTATAAAGTTATATAAGCCTTGCATGTTCAATATTCAATGCAAAACTTGTTTGGGTACCTATTAAAATGTTAAGTTGTTAAACTTTGGCCCGCGGCTTTGTTCAGTTTAGAATCTTGGCCCACTCTGTATTTGAGTTGGACACCCCTGGTTTAGAGTATGTGTACACGGCACAAATGAAGACTTGTGATGACGTCACGGTTGTGTGCTGTCATTTCCAACGCTCAACAACACTGCCTTGCTGGCTTTAAGCACACTATAAGAGGATTTACTATATGTTTGAACATAAACATGCTGCTATTTTCACTGAACAATAATAAAAAAGACTCATCAAAAATGGACTTTGCGACACTCCCTTCAGCGCTAATGACAGCTGTTTTGGATATGATTGCTGTCGAACCTCCACCTCATGGGACAACTTTGACAAGCAATACTTTTTGCTTTGTGTCATAAAAAAGGTGCAACATTTACTTATGCTTTCAGTCCTTATTTAACGACAAATCATGAAGTTAACTTACATGTGTGGCTTCCATTTTTGTAGATGGAGCCGGGCCCCACCGTGAACGCGCGTAAAACACGAGCAAGCAACAACAAAAAAAATATGTAGCATCCTCCTTGTAGTGTGTATTGATGTTAAAGGCAATATAAACTTCATTGCACATGTATTCACGAGCAAGCAACAACAACAAAATTATGTAGCATCCTCCTTGTAGTGTGTACTGATGTTAAAGGCAATATAAACTCACATGTTTTATATCACTATATTGATGATTAAAGGCTTTATAATTCCACAAGGGTTTTGCAGCGGGACACGCACCTACGTGTGCTTTATATAGGCACTTAAACATGCAAAAGTTAGCGCAAGCTGATTTTAGAAATAATGTACACTTCCCGTGACACGTAATACATCACCAAGTTGCTGAACGTGGCATAGCCATGTTGCTAAACATGTTATGATTCTATGAGTGTTGAGTTTCAGCATCACAGGCTTGTATGCGCGCTTTAAAACACAGGGGGAAAAAAGGATACATAATGTTTCCCAGGGCTCTGTAGACATGCAGGCTGTTTTTTAAAGATAATGTACATGTCATTGGGATGTTTTTTTCAGACTTCTGATTGGACAAAATGTGCATGGCAGTATGCATATGCGTTTGTGTGTAGACATTGACAGTTTTGAAAACTACACTTGAAACTACACTTGAAAGGATGGAGATCGTTTTAACCCCAAATATGTGTTTTTGAAACTCTTGTGTTCATGTGGACATAGCCTTAGTGGAGCGTCTGTTAAAGTCATTTATTCCCAATCAAAACATTGAAAATATTTTTTATTATTTTAACTGTAAACTTATTAAATTATATTATTTTGAATCTACATTCAAATATAACTAAGGCAGATCACTTGCAGCTGACAGGTAGTCCATTCATACTTCGTGACAATCATATCATCGCAACATCATTACTTTACTGACACAAATTAGCCAATAGCTTCATTTTTAACCACAGGTCAATAGCCTCAACCAACTGTATGAAGAGCACTACCTCAAGAGTGGAGACATTGATGGACGACTTTTTTTGGACAGCGATGAGACGCTTTTTGCGCCTAAAAAGCAAACGTAAGGTTTTTTGTGGTTAAAAACTTTGCCTAATAAATGAAGGAAATAAACTAAAAACGATCTTTATTGGCTTCCAGAGAACAAATGGACAGAACGCAAAAGAAGAACCCACTAGATGAGGATGCAGTGGTCATTCCTCCTCCTCAGACTCCCATCAGGTGAGGGGATTTATCTTTAACTCAAGCTTTTTAGTTTACATGTTTCAAAATGTAAATCATAAATATAAGACTGTTATAAACACGGTTCAAGTTGAAGCTCGGTTTTAAGGTCACACAGTTTGGTAAATTGTTTGGTATAGTAAGGGGAAACAATGAAAACTATAGAACTGCTTAGTCTTTGTGTTTAATGATTTTTTTAAAATATAACAAACAACTACAATCTGCGAGACTATACGTAGTTGTCTAATAAATACAAATTTCAATAGCTTACAAAATAATATAAAGAGCCAAATTGATAAACTGTGAATTAAAGGCCTACTGAAACCCACTACTACCGACCACGCAGTCTGTTAGTTTATATATCAATGATGAAATCTTAACATTGCAACACATGCCAATACGGCCGGTTTAGTTTACTAAATTGCAATTTTAAATTTCCCGTGACATTTTCAACAGGATACTTCGCGGGAAATTCAAAATGATGACGCATATGATGACGCGTGCGCGTGACGTCACCGGTTGCAGCGGACATGTTCTTCGAACCCGATCCAAGCTATAAGTATTCTGCTTTAATGGCATAATTACACAGATTTCCGGACATCTGTGTTGCTGAATCTTTTGCAGTTTGTTCAATTAATAATGGAGACTACAAAGAAGAAAGATTTTGGTGGAAAGCGGTGTATTGCTGACGGCCGTAGCAAAACAAACACAGCCGGTGTTTCTTTGTTTACATTTCCTAAAGATGACAGTGAAGCTTTCATATGGAACAGACCGGTCAAGCGAACATGGTTCTTTACTACATGTCAACCGGCAGGTTTCGGTGAGAAAATGATGGTAATAAGTCGGCTCTTACCGTAGACATGAGCGGAGATTGTGTCGTTCCTCCTGCAGCTGTCAAAGAGGCAGCTGCGACTCTCTTGGCTCCTCCGTGGCTTCCCTCAAAAACACTGGTGGTCACCACACCCCTCCGACTTTCAGGTATGACTATATAATCTCACTAAAACACTAGTAACACAATAAGCGGATAAGGGATTTTCCAGAATTATCCTAGTAAATGTGTTTGATAACATCTAAATCGCTCCGAATGCCCTCGTCTTTTTTTTTTCTTCTAGTCCTCCACTCTCACTATCCTCATCCACAAATCTTTAATCTTCGCTCAAATTAATGGGGAAATTGTCGCTTCCTCGGTCCGAATTGCTCTAGCTGCTGGTGGCCATGATTGTAAACAATTTAAGGATGTGAGCAGCTCTACAACCAGTGAAGTCACGCGCACATCGTTTGCTACTTCCGGTACAGGCAAGGCTTTTTTATTAGCGACCAAAAGTTGCGAACTTTATCGTCGATGTTCTCTACTAAATCCTTTCAGCAAAAATATGGCAATATCGCGAAATGATCAAGTATGACACA
The DNA here is from genome assembly GCF_033978795.1 of Nerophis ophidion. NCBI lineage: Eukaryota > Metazoa > Chordata > Actinopteri > Syngnathiformes > Syngnathidae > Nerophis > Nerophis ophidion. Next base: position 26,454,939 of record NC_084614.1, on the reverse strand, counting down.
TAGAATAGACCTGCTATCCCCGTTTAAATAAGAAAATCTTATTTCAGTAGGCCTTTAAAGATGTTAAAATTAGAGCTGTTAAATTATTATAATTTTTAATCAGATTTATCACACTTGCTGTGGATTAATTTTATCCATCCATTTTCTACTGTTTATTCCCTTTGGGGTCGCGGGAGGCGCTAGTGCCTATCTCAGCTACATTAGTTCGGAAGGCAGTGTACACCCTGGACAAGTCGCCAGCTCATCGCAGGGCCTACACAGATAGACGGACAACATTCAAACTCACATTTACACACTAGGGACCATTTAGTGTTGCCAATCAACCTATCCCCAGGTGCATGTCTTTGGAAGTGGGAGGAAGCCGGAGTACCCGGAGGGAACCCACACATTCACGGAGAGGACATGCAAACTCCACACAGAAAGATCCCGAGCCCGGGATTGAACCCAGGACTACTCAGGACCTTTGTATTGTGAGGCAGACGCACTAACCCCTCTGCCACCGTGAAGCCAGGATTAATTTCCATTAATCACAATTAAATAACAATAGTTTTTAATCTATAGTATAGAAATGGTGTTTCACATTGCATAAGCAAAGTAAGTTAAGAAAGAATGGAATATATCTGCACTTAACGTGTTAAATAAATCATGATTTGTTTATTTTTTTACAAACATTTATCCACATTAAATCTGTTGTATGCCACTGTTAGGTACTGTCAGTAATGTTATATTTTCTGGTTGGAAAAATGTAACTGTGAGCAAGTTGCGAACAGCCTCTTTTGTGTTATTGATGTGCTGTTTTATGATGGAAGTGAATCAGTAAAAATGTCACCTCTTTCTGCAGAATGCGCATAATACTTTGTCAAGTCGACTGTTTTGTCATGTTTATTTTGTATTCATATTTCCCAAGGAGAGGACTAATGTTTAGCGTCTTCCACATTGGCTTGTGTTAATGCATCAACTATCCATTTGCACAAGCGCTATGATATTGCTACTTCGACAAACTGCTCGAAATGTGTTGCCGGAGACATTTCAGGGATTTAAAGTCAGATGGGTTAAAACATTGTAATCAGATTAGTAATGATGGATTAATTTGATTAATCAAAATAATTTCTTATTAAGAAATATTAACATGAAATATATATTGTGCTTGCAGTACTGTCAGTACGTCATATGTCAGAATGTGATGTTTTTATGTATTTGTTTTCTGTCTTCAGAGCTGCTATGACCTCCATTCAGCAGTTGAGGGGTGACCTCACCTCTCGTGGCGACCAACCGTCTACCAACTTGGCCACTTATTTCCAGGTGCGTCATACTCACAAGTGTTTGAATTGAAATGTATGCTTTATATCTGATACTTTATTAAAGGACATCTGCCTCTTTTTTTCGCCTTTGTTGTGGTTAGAACTGCACCGTGGATCCGACTCAGGATGTACTAAAGCGCTTGGAGACATTGGGACTGACATTCAGTCAGAGATTTGCCAAGGCAGTCGGTCCACGCTGCATTGTTCTTGGCAAACAGGTATAAAGTTGTACCCACAGACTGCAACACAACATGTGCTATGTATTGTGTTTAAAGTTGTAGTTTTTCCCTTTTCCAGAGATTTACCCTTGGTGTCAAACTCTACTACAAAGTCATGGAGGCGATGCTAAAATCGGTACATGAATTGATTCATGTTTTAAGAAAAAACGGTGTAAATAAGTTATTGTATCCTAGAAAACATGTTTTTGCCAACACAATTGCATACAAATAGTCGTATTATAGCAGACCTTTGATATTGTTTACTTTTCTTGAAGTTTCCATTTTTGCTTTACAGGAAGAGATACGACTGTCCGTCCAAAATTTCAGGTATTCTATAGTATTTATAAACTCAGTTGTTTATGCATTCTTTTCTACTTGAACTTTGGACATCCTTGCATGCTTTTTTTTTTACTTGATATCTGGTAAAGCATTCTTGGCCTTAAATCTTGTGTCTTTCATTCCAGTAAACTCCTCAATGACTCAACATTCCACACCTCGCTTTTGGCCTGTTCTCTAGAGGTTGTCATGGCAACATATGGAGGTGTGTGTTGTTGATTTTTTGTAATACAAGTTAATTAAAACATTATCTTGTATTGATCCATGAAACATGAAGCTTTTGTTAATGACACGTTGCACTAATGTTTGTTTACCACTCTCGATTAGAGAGCAGTTTTAAGACAGGGGGATACAATCACGGACGCGGTGGTGACCTGGCCGAAACAGACCTGTGCTTCCCTTGGATTTTGAACGTTTTGAACCTCACCGCCTTTGACTTTTACAAAGTAATCGAGAGCTTTATCAAAGCTGACCCGACTCTCAGCAAAGACATCATCAAACATTTGGAGACCTGCGAGAACCTTATCATGGAGCGCATCGCATGGAAGACGGTCAGTGAGCTTCAGCAAATAAACATACAGACACAACATAAATACATATTGTATGAACAAGGAGAATCTGTTTAACATTTGCAGATCCAGGAATACTTATTTGGCACCTTTGCACACATTGGGGGAAATTTCAAAAACATTTTTTGGATACGTAAAGCATTGAGGCAAAAGGAATACACACATTGATACGTGGCAAATAACACCACATTCAAAGGAAAACAATAGGACCACATTAATTACATACAATCATTATGCTCTTATAGGATCACACAATAGCCATAAAAATACAATATTGTTTACAAAACAAAAGGTAAAAATTATTTGCACACAATCCAGTTAGAAAAAATATTACCAAAAACATAATACCTCTAAACATAAAAAGGCATCCAATACATGTATACATTTGGCAAAAAATAAAGCCTTTAATACTATCATCATATTGTGAAAATTCATGTTGATGACACATTCTAACTGTGTCCCTCAAATTTACAGCAGCAAGTAGACAACCACATCCTCAACACAATGTAGTATCCTTGCTAGTGGCTAACGTCCCCCCACAGTGCGAGTCACTAATCCTTGTCTCCATGGCAGCAAAAAATATGTTTTTAACTTGTAGCATTATAACTGGAGGACGAGGAATAGCTAAAAATGCTACGCTACACACCATAGGACCTTTGTGTCAAAGTGAAGGCCCGCGGGCAAAATCCAGCCCACAAATTAATTATATATGGCCCCCGGGGATTATATTTGATTAGTATTAGAACCGGCCCGCAGGCCACAGCCTTCTGCTGCTGTTTTGCACATAACAATATTCCCATCAGTGTTGGTGCTAGGAGTCTTCAAAATGGGGTCCTAGGGACCCCATCAAGTCATAAAAATGGGGTCCCACAGTAAATTTTTGGGGTCCCACTTTTTTGTAACCGTTTTGAAAAAAAACAATAAATGTATGCATTATCTCACATTCTATATTGTGTTTTGGAAAAAGGTTGTCATAAACGTTACCTAATTGATTAAAAAAATAATACAAAAGAAAACGTTTTTTATACATATGTAAATGTATTCAGTGTAAACATTCATTCACTTTCTTCTTTCCGTCATGAATCTAAACTCTACTGCTGCCCGTATTTTTTTCAATATTTTTATTGTAATATTTTCAGAATGTGCTTGTTCTATTTTTGGCCAAAGTAAGACAAAGAAGACAATCTGAATTTATCTTTATTCTTTTAGTTTTAATGCCATGATTTTAATAGTCCGGCCCGCGTGTGCACAGATTTTCCTCCATGCGGACCCAGCTGAAATGAGTTTGACACCCCTGCCATAGGAGGATATAACAGGCCATGATACTTGTTAAGCTACAGTACTTGAATGTGAACAATACAAATATCAAATATCAGTATATGGTGGATACTCAACAATCTACAGTGATTAGATAGATTTTTTTGATCATAAAATCTTTTTTTTTCTCGTTTTTGTAATTTTTAGTAACTTAAGGAAATAAGTCCCTGGACACAGGCATACTTTAAGAGTAAAAATCTAAGGATTAAAATCTAAGTCAATAGTATGGGCTTATTTTATGTCATTTTGCAGTATTGACTTTATTTTACTCAAAATATTGTATGTAATAAAAAGGAATTCGGAAACATTACAACATGTACTTAATATTCCTACACTGCCATTCTGGGTTTTTATCTGATTAAAATTGTGATACAAAATGTGAATAATTCATTGAACTTAAAACATTTAATTATCATTATTGGTATGGCCAATACTGCTCCCGTAACTACTATTAAATCCGTACCTAAATTTGTAATATTACCCAAAACTTATGTAAGGTATCCAAAAAACTGAAGAATCAGCGATTATTACATTTTAACTGTATAGATGGAACCCGAAGGTCCTTGGTTCAATCCCCACCTAGTACCAACCTCGTCACGTCCGTTGTGTCCTGAGCAAGACACTTCACCCTTGCTCCTGATGGGTGATGGTTAGCGCCTTGCATGGCAGCTCCCTCCATCAGTGTTTGAATGTGTGTGTGAATGGGTAAATGTGGAAGTAGTGTCAAAGCGCTTTGAGTACCTTGAAGGTAGAAAAGCGCTACACAAGTACAACCCATTTGTCATTTATTTATGATTTATAAAATGCGGGTACTAAGTTATTTTGTGGTCTTTCTGTGTATTTTTTTTACGTTATTTGCGCTGTTGGGAGCGTATTAAAACGCCTGCTGGTCACTAATTATGGCATGAATTTAGCAACAGAGTACGTCAAACACAGCTGCAAAATTATACTTTGACGAAATTAAAGCATGTTTTATTGTAATTTTATGACCTGGAGTATGTTTAGAACTATATTTAGATTTATTATTTTAGTTGCGACACGTCCTTGCTTAAGTCATAGAGAAGTTTCTTAATCACACAAATGATGACTGAAGTGGTGAAGTTGTATTTTAATTTGCTTTTAAATTGTATGACAGTGTATCTAAGAAACACATTTTATTATTATTGCTTATTCATTTAGTTTGAATTTATTAATTTTAGCATTGCATAATTGTTTGTAGATTTATTTTTAATTATATGTACTTTCTTTAGCAGTATATTTAATTTGTATTTATTTTTGTGATCAGCCTTGATAATAATCTTTGGTTTTGGTTTTATATCATTTGACAATGTTTATCCTGTTAAACTGTAAGTAGGTTAGATATAATTATTGAATATGATTAAAATCAAGATTAGGGTTATTAATTTAGTCTTAATTTAGTGGTAATATTTGAGTGGGCCCATGGCCCCTGTGTATTGGAAAAAATGGGCCCCAGGGTCAAAAAGTTTAGGAACCCCTGTAGTACCATATATCAGACAGAACAATAGATAGTTATGAAGCTTTGCAATCTTCATTAAAAAAGATAAAAATCAGCCTAGGTATTCCTGCATCTTTTTGATAGCTTGAATAACATTTTTTTCGACCTACTCACTTCACTTGCCTTTTTCCGATTTTCTCATGCACAGGAGTTGGACAATTATTGAATTTTACTATGTGTTGCTGATTCAAATGATTGTTGACACTGTCCTCTGTGTAAGTTTATCACATTCTGTTAATCAGTGGCTCCCACTCCCTTTTTGTGCCAGGAGCTTCCCTGTGCACCAGGCTGCTGGAGAAGTAGGAAATGAGCGGGTTGAGGCAGCAGTTGAAGCTGGCCAGAGATAAAACGATTGGGTGGACAAGTTTTGTCTTCTTTCCTAGGCCGCAACTGGACATCAGCCCCACAGGCATAAGCGTATAGTCCAGCAGGTCGATGTGATAGGGGACAAAGCAGAGGAAGAAGACTCCTAGCACCCAGTAAATTAGGATGAGAGTGTGCCGGCGACGCTGTCTTGACTGGCGGAGGGCACTGAGCACCCGCCTGTAGCTGTAGAGTAGGCTGACTTTGGGTAGGATGAATGAAACCATCACTAAACCTAGGTCTATGAGTATGATTGTGCGGTGACGCTGTGAGGAAGGGTCCAGCAGGCATGAATGGTCTTGATGGGCTGCCACAGAGGCAAAGTCACACTGAGCCAAACCACCAAACACCAAATTGCCCCACTTTAAGAGCTGTGTCACACGCACCCTTCGTCCGGCTGATGCTAAAGGGTGCACATGTCTGCTACAGAGAGGCTCACCAAGTATATGACCGTGCTGTGGCTGGTGCAGCAAAATCCACAGTTTTCGCAGTGCCACGCTGTTAGTGGCCAAGTCTATCAGAAAGATGACGCTGTAGGTCACTTGGTAGAAGGTGAAGTGGTAGCTGATGTCCACAGTGCAGTTTGACAGAGATGTGCTTTGACTGACAAGCACTGTCAGTACAGTCATATTCCTCACCTCCATGGCTCCAAAGGTTGTTGCGCCCCTGTTGTAAATCCTCACAGAGTTGGAGGAAATGAGGTTGTTTTATGTGAACATATAATGTGAGAAGCAACGTGGTTATGAGCTTCTTTTATAGCAATTAAACCTATCGCAGGTAAAAAACATAATGAATTCAAATAGTCCACTGCTTTATTGAGGGTAAATTTGCAGAAGATAACAAACACAGACATAACCGGCCAAATGTTTACTTTTGTTTTAACTGCCTTTTGTCATAAATAAAAATGTTCGTTGTTGGAAAAAGTGACTTCAATTTGTGCCAATAACAAAATTGCAGTGCTGTCACTATCATAAAGAGTACGGTCATTATATTGCATCTTTTAATTAATATTATCACTTATTGTCAAGTGATTAGTGTTATAAATTTCAGAAAAACAATTGGGAATGTGTCATCTTGTCAAAAATACTTTTTATTATTTTGAAAACCCAAACCAAGTTTTTAAAGGTATTTTATTGTCAATAATACTGTATTGCAAAGTTAAAATAAAGTTCTTAAATATTAACTGGTTAAAGAAAAGATCACCATGTTTTTTTGTATGAGTGACTGACTTTTGAAGTATTTAAAAACTATTAAATAACAACCAAAAATATTAAGAAATGCTAATTTCACATTTTAACAAAAACCTAATTCTTATCTAGCTATAAGCTTAAAGATAATGTGAGTGTATTCGAATGTTGCCTGTCTATCTGTGTTGGACCTGCGATGAGGTGACGACTTGTCGAGGATGTACCCCGCCTACCGCCCAAATCCAGCTAGATAGGCTTTAGCACCCCGAAAGAGACAAGCGATAGAAAATGGATGGATGGATAATGCTGTAAATGTACATTAACTTGTTATCCTTTCATTATCCCTGCTTTACTTAAAATTAAACAAGATGCATATCGTGTGATTGATATTCAAACAACAATCATAAATACAGAAAACATTCCCCATGTAAAGTGGACACATCTTGCAAAACTAACTTTCAAAATAATAGCTGTGTGGATAGTAATGAAACTGAAAGTCACAGGGTGGTCACTCACCAGAATGTCATCCAAATGCAGTCATACTAGTTAATTTTCCACTCAGCTATTAATTAGGCCTCTTTGGATGCTGCAGCAGAACACATCATTGCAGAAGGAAAGGCTTCATGCCTCCACTCGCTCCCTCTTGGGTCCTCTCACACCATAAAGCTTTGTTTTAACCGCCACAGACCCAGTAAAAAAAATATCGCCGTGAGCTCCCACCTAAAAAAAAAAATAATCCACTTTATATATTTACTATTTAACTTTTTTATTAACTGTAAAAAAAAAATCATCTGGTTTTCAGACCTTAGACAGTGCTTGACTGAAGAATCAGTGGGCATTACTCACTTTATCGCTCCGTAGGAGACAGGCCTAATACAATCCACTTGAGATGTTTGCCGTTTTCAACTGATCAGCAATCAGTTTATGAGTTGCCAAGCCCAGTCGATCTTTACCGCAGCTGTGTCCAAGTTTTTACATTGTTAAATACACAAACCCCGTTTCCATATGAGTTGGGAAATTGTGTTAGATGTAAATTTAAATGGAATATAATGATTTGCAAATATTTTTCAACCCATATTCAATTTAATGCATTACAAAGACAATATATTTGATGTTAAAATTCATAAGTTTTATTTTTTTTTTGCAAATAATAATTAACTTAGAATTTCATGGCTGCAACACGTGCCAAAGTAGTTGGGAGAGGGCATGTTCACCACTGTGTCACATCACCTTTTCTTTTAACAACACTCAATAAACGTTTGGGAACTGGGGAAACTAATTGTTGAAGCTTTGAAAGTGGAATTCGTTCCTATTCTTGTTGTAAAGCTTCAGTCGTTCAACAGTCCGGGGTCTCCGCTGTCGTATTTTACGCTTCATAATGCGCCACACATTTTCGATGGGAGACAGGTCTGGACTGCAGGCAGGCCAGGAACGTACCCATACTCTTTTTTTTTTTTCACGAAGACACGCTGTTGTAACATGCTGAAATAAGCAGGGTCGTCCATGAAAAAGACGCCGCTTAGATGGCAGCGTATGTTGTTCCAAAACCTGTATGTACCTTTCAGCATTAATGGTGCCTTCACAGATGTGTAAGTTACCCATGCCTTGGGCACTAATGCACCCCCATACCATCGTAAATGCTGGCTTTTGAACTTTGCGTCGATAACAGTCTGGATGGTTCGCTTCCCCTTTGGTCAGGATGACCCGATGTCGAATATTTCCAAAAACAATTTGAAATGTGGACTCGTCAGATCACAGAACACTTTTCCACTTTGCATCAGTCCATCTTAGATGATCTCTGGCCCAGAGAAGCCAGAGGTATTTCTGGATGTTGTTGATAAATGGCTTTCCCTTTGCATAGTAGAGCTTTAACTTGCACTTGCAGATGTATCGACAACCTGTATTTAGTGACAGTGGTTTTCTGAAGTCCTGAACCCATGTGGTGATATCCTTTAGAGATTGATGTCGGTTTTTGATACAGTGCTGTCTGAGGGATCGAAGGTCACGGTCATTCAATGTTTGTTTCCGGCCATGCCGCTTACGTGGAGTGATTTCTCCAGTTTCTCTGAACCTTTTGATGATATTAGGGACCGTAGATGTTGAAATCCCTAAATTTCTTGCAATTGCACTTTGAGAAACGTTGTTCTTAAACTGTTTGACTCTTTGCTCATGCAGTTGTGGACAAAGGGGTGTACCTTGCCCCATCATTTCTTGTCAAAGACTGAGCATTTTTCTGGGAAGCTGTTTTTATACCCAATCAAGGCACCCACCTGTTCCCAATTAGCCTGCACACTTGTGGCATGTTCCAAATAAGTGTTCGATGAGTATTCCTCAACTTTATCAGTATTTATTGCCACCTTTGCCAACTTCTTTGTCACGTGTTGCTAGCATCAAATTCTAAAGTTAAGGATTATTTGCAAAGAAAAAAAAAGTTTATCAGGTTGAACATCAAATATGTTGTCTTTGTAGCATATTCAACTGAATATGGGTTTAAAATGATTTGCAAATCATTGTATTCCGTTTATATTTACACCCAACACGATTTCCCAACTCATATGGAAACGGGGTTTGTTGTAATCCGGTAAAAAGATTCACTCAAAAGGGATGCACGCTCAGGGAGACACAATAACATTTCTGGATTTGTTGTTGCACAACATACTGGAATTGAATGAATTCCAAGAAGGTGCTTGTCTCGCCAGAACACCGGTTAAAATTTGAGAGCAAGCTACAACAAAAGTGTTGTTTATCCATAGTGCAAAGCCTCTTCTAAGAGACTAATCCTTACCAAAATAGCGAAAAATGAAGGTCTTTTTTACAATTCCATCCATCTATTTTCTACCGCTTGTTCCTTACGGGGTCACGGAGGGGGGCGCTGGAGCCTATCTTTTAAGTGTTGATAATACTGGCGGACTAGAGGAAAAATAATGGCTCAGCATGCTACACACACACACACACACGCACACACCCACGGAGCAGGACGACACAAGAAGCTAACCGCTTAAGTTTGTGGGATGGATTCAGATGTTGATACTGTTGGTAACTATTAGAATCAGTTTATAAATGACACTTAAAGTGATTAGATTGATATATTTATTACAAAATCATTTGTCATTTTGGTTGTTTTAGTTATTGTTTACAAACTCAGGGAAAACGTCTTTAGATACAGGAAGGTTTAGAGGGCAAAATCCAAATAAATTAAAGCGGAACCGCCCTTTTTTGGGGAATTTTGCCTATCGTTCACAATCATTATGAAAGCCATGACGGTGGATGTCATTTTTTTGTAATGCATTATAAATATTAAATAAATGCAATTAAGTGTGAATGTGAATGTTGTTTGTGTTTGAATGTTGTTTGTTTATGTGTGTTGGGCTTGTGATGAGGTGGCAACTTGTCCATCTTCTGCTCGATTGTAGCTGGGATAGGCTCCAGCCATGCCCGTGACCCCAAGAGGGACAAGCGGTAGAAAATGGATGGATGGATGGAATTAAAAGTCCGCTTACAATGGAACCAATGGGAGCCGCTCAATCCTCCCTATAAAGCCCTTAAAACAACATCCAAACACCTGGTTGGTTTATATACATGATGTAAGTATATATGTAATGTAGTAACACGGACATTTATTATACCATTTAATATTTGCTTATTTTGGTCATTTTAAGCATACATGGCAAGCGCCCCCCACATCCCCAAAGGGAATAAGCGGTTGAAAATGGATGGATGGATGGTGCATTATTTACAAAAGCGTATCACGTTTGCTTTCTTTTTCTTCATCACTGATTATTACTCACTGCAGATGTTATGAGAGCCAACAAACATTATATAACATTATTTACTGTGTAAGGTATTTTGTCTTTAGGATAACTGCTAGGATTTTCATATATTCCCATTTGGATAAAAAAGTACTCATAATCCTTACGAAAAACGTGGTGGGGGTGCGGGCGGACCAAGCCTCTTTTCATGTCTTTCTCGCCAGTCTCGGGTTGTAAATGGCTGTCAGAGTGTACCAGCTTGTCAGATTACTTCCTTAGCCATCTACTGTCCAGGTGAGAGGCACTATTTATGATCTACAGTAAACTTCCAAAGAGCAGAGAAGCGAGGAAACAGCAGACCACACAGACACACAGTAGTGATCACATCACCGCTATAAATAGTTTGTTTTGTTAGCGTATATTATAACAATATAACTAATACTTGGTTAATTTTTAAGTCACAAAATGTAAATGGTGTATTGTCAGCGCTTTTTGAATAGTTATTTATTGTATGTTATGGGCGGGATATAGGACCTCCCATTGGCTCTACTGTAAGCAAACTTTTATGTACATTTATTTAATATTTACAATGTATTAAGTGCAGTGGTCCTTAGTGTGTGAATGTGAGTGTGAATGTTGTCTGTCTATTTGTGTTGGCCCTGCGATGAGGTGGCGACTTGTCTAGGGTGTACCCGCCTTCCGCCCGAATGCAACTGAGATAGACTCCAGCACCCCCTGCGAACCCAAAAGGGAAAAACATTAGAAATGGATGGAAGTGCAGTACCCCCTTTAAATAGGAGCCAATAATAGTTTTTGCCTTTATTGTGCACTAACCACATTCTTTTGTCAACAAAATGTATGTAGCATTTAATACCACAAATATGATACATCATCTGATTTACAACAATACTTGCACATTTTTAACTTAAAAAGATGAGCTTCCTGAAAATGTGTTAATGTACTTATTTTGCAATAAATCATTTTCAGTTCTATAATCTATTTTATGTATTAAATCGAGACTCGTGATCAGATTGATCTCAATCTAAAAAATCTGATTTCGATAGGAGGCCAAAAATGTTAATCAGGACATCCTTTCAATACAGTATTGAAAATGTTCCCTTTTACAAACATTTTCTTTATAAGATTTATTTTGAGAAGTTCAAGCATCTCAAAACGCACAGTTCACATTCTTTGCAGGTATGAAAGGAAACGGCCCAAAATGACATGTGTCATTCTTCTATACAATACAGTAGGGAGGGAGGGAGTAACCTTTGACACTGAACAAATGACTATGCAGATGCCAGACTCTTTGAATTTCATCATAACCCTTGATAGGCATAATACAATTGATTTCTGCGCAATCCTGTGTGTATGACATGTGATATGGTGAGTATTGCAAATTTCTCGAGGCATGTAGCTGCTTGCATGCGGATGTTTCACAGGTTTTGATGCATTTGCCCCTATCGGAGCAGACCCTCAGGGTGAGCCGCCTGACAGGAATGTTGGAGCTCTCACTTAGTTTTACAGCTTTTGCAAGAAACGACAAATATTTCACTTGTGTTCAAGCCACACCATGTTAGACTGATGTAGACACCATAGACCAGGGTTACTTTCATCACTGTTGGAGCTGCTTTGACAAACAAATGTGAACTTTTTATGTTTTATTTGTATGACTGTCAACATTTAAATTGTATATTTCACAATACAAAGGTTCTGTATTTGATCTTTGTGGAGTTTAGATGTTTGGATGTTCTCCCAATGACTGCGTGGGTTCCCTCTGGGTACTCCAGCTTCCTCCCACCTCCAAAGACATGCACCTGGGGATAGGTTGATTGGTAACACTAAATTGGCTGTAGTGTGTGAATGTGAGTGTGAATGTTGTCTGTCTATCTGAGTTGGCCCTGCAAGGAGGTGGCGACTTGTCCAAGGTGTACCCCACCTCTCGCCCGAGTGTAGCCGGGATAGGCTCCAGCACACCCGCGACTCCGAGAGGGACAAGTGGTAGAAAATGGATAAATGGATGATTACTCTGGTTCAAATCTTCTGGTATTCTGGTACCTGTTTTACCTTACTTTACTAAAAGTATGTATGCCAGCACACATCCTAATAACTTGTTTAGTTTTGAGCATTGTCAATGTTATTCAACTTCCGCCGACTATTACAGTTTTTTTTTTAATTGACTACACCTGTAAGCTGTTGTGTCATTGTAAGTTCTTGCAGTTGGCCGGTCATACTACACACATGTTGTGATGTAAGCAATTGTATGACTCATTCGTATAAACCAATAATTTGCTTGCACAGTAATAACTGGTAAATTTGTAACACCGCACTCTTGTACAGTCATTTTATTTGCTGTCAGAATGAAGCAATACCAATCAATGAAGTGCCTGAATGAAAGACCTGGAAACTACTGAGTACATAAAAACAGCTTTAAATACTGGTTTTAGAACATCATCATCATGAGTAAACACTGATACTTATTTGAAAGTGTCCAAATGAATCATGCAAGTCAGGAGAAAAGGATTTCATTTGTTTTGTCACTATGACAATGATGTTGATCCTCATTATTATACTGTCAATGTCATTAAATCCCAGTTATTGGTGTTTATTCAAACATCCCATAACATTTTATAGCTCACCAACAGCCATCAATTTTATATTGCATCAGATGCTTGAGTTTTCAGAAAACTTTGTAGTATATGTGCCTGAGAACTTCTGAGATTTTAGAGACCTCAAGGCCAGGTTTTTTGGTGTTGAATTTGGGCTGTTCTGCCGACTGTCGCCCTGTAATCTGTCTAGAAGCTTAACGCCATTGTGCCACACCGTAGACTTGCGTTTGATGGAGCTCTGAATGGTTTCTGAAGTGAAGTAGTAAATCACTGGATCAAAGCAGCAGTTGGTCACAGCAATGCACAGTGCAATTGGGTAGATGGCTCTAACCACGTATTCCGCGTCACATCCCTTAAGAACATTTGAGCGGACCAGAGAGTAAAATATGAGATTGACGTTGTAGGGGATGAAACAGAAGCAGAAGATGAGCAGATGCACAACGATCATCCTCAAAATTTTTGCTTTGTTGACGCTTCCGCCGCGGCTGATGGTCTGGGGTTTCTTCAAAGTCTGTAGAACCATCACCGAGCAGAAGGCATTGACCATCAGCGGGATGATGAAGCCGACTGTCTCAATAAATACCACCACTTTGGACAGCTTAGACTGCCACTGCTTATTAGAGTAGTTTTCAAAGCAGTAGTTTGAAGAGGCGTTGACATTTTTGAGTGAAGTGGTGTCCAGAAGGAATCCGGTGGGTATACTTCCAGAAAGAACTAACACCCACACTGTAAGACATGCGAGTTTGGCATTCCGCTTAGTCCTTATGGCCTGGGATCGGAATGGGTGCACAATGGCCAGAAAGCGGTCAACGCTGATGCAGGTTAGGAAGAGGATGCTGCCATACATGTTGGTGTAAAAAAGTGCCACGGAAATCTTGCAGAGCACTCTCCCAAACATCCATTCTCGCTTGATGAAGTAGACTATCCGAAAAGGCAGGCTGAGGACAAAGAGAGAGTCTGAAACGACGAGGTTCACCATGTACGTCGTGGTCTCGTTCCTCAACTTCAAGGTGCACCCAAATATGTAGACGGCTACCATGTTGAAGAAAAATCCGACTATAAACACCACGCTGAAAACTGCGCTGTACAGAGGGTACTTGAAGTCATCACTTTTGTTGCACCTCATAAAAGTGTGAGTGGCACCCAGCGTCTTTAGGGTGCTGTTAAACATGTTTAGATCAAGTAGGGGATCCTGTGTGGAAGAACTCTCTTCAGTCATCGCTGGTATAAGAAACAGTTTGTGTAATAGCCTGCAACAATCCACTTGTTTGCATTTCAGTTGGAAGAGATTAAAAACGTTGGCGTGCTGAAAAATACTCACTTCCCCACAAATTTTCTTTGTTGTAGTCTGTTTGTAAACGCTGTACTCCACGTTGTTAAATCCTCAATGAAAAAAGTGAAGTATTTTCCTAGTCTTAGAACGTGAAGAGATCTTTTCCTCTCCTTTGTGTCCCATCAGCAAGCCTTCTGGGCGTGATTATCTTTTAAAAGCTTCAAGCTTGTCAGACGATCCGACACCAAAGAACTCCCAGGACTGCTGAAGCACAAAGGGAGGAGCTTCCACTCTTGCCAAAGTCCTCCCATTACTGCTTTGTTTTTTTCCCCTCACCTTTAATTTCAATATTTATATCAAGACTTGTTATTCCACAACGTTTGAATAGCTTTTTTTATTTTGGTTGCTGTATTTGATTATGTAGATCAGCAACATAATTGAATATCCCAAACAGCATGTAATAATGCCATGTTATGTGTACACGAGACGGGATCAGTAATGATTTACATTTTTTCAAATAGAAAGTAAATACTGGACTTTGGTTCGTATGTCACTGAATATTGCAAGAGTTGTCACGTAGCAGGAAGACTGGTGTCGTCAGTAGGGTGTGTCCAATACGCACAGGAAGAGCACAGTAGTTGCAGGTCCATACTTGCAGCTGCTGTGTTCTTTGTAAACCACACCTGTCTACACCAGTCTGTTTGCCTCCTGCTGTCCACATGCTGATGATCACGTGCTGAAATCTCAAATTCACACAGTAAAAGTTGTGTGTGTTTTTATCTTGTGTGCAATAATATTCCTGCAAAGCTTCAAAAAAATGCACATTCACAGTAAAAATGTATCACCGAGCTTGCCCGAGTAAAGTCTACGGTTTTATTGCATTGTTATGGCTGTCTTTCTTTTCTGCATAAAATCAACTGCCTTCTCGTTTGTATGACACACAGAGGCATAAGTATTTATCTGATATTAGAAGTAAGTTATTGCTTTATCTATTTTTGCAGGACTCTCATCTCTTTGAGCTCCTGAAGCAGGAGCATGAAAGTGGTGCCGTGGAACAGACGGAGACTCCGGCTAGTTTCAGCCAACCACTACAGCACAACCACACTGCCGCTGACCTGTAAGTCCACTTGTTCACCGCTAGCTCGGTTGCTGTCAGTCAAATCTTGCAAAACTACCATGAATCAGAATTATAGTTTAGTCATAGCTTGTCACTCTAGTTACACACGAGAGTGTCGTAACGAATGTTTAAACAAGAGTTGGTCTGTTGCAATGGAGAAGGGGAAGTAGAAATATGTCGATTGTGATTTTTCTTCTAACAACATAGTATATTAAATTCTTTATTGGTATTGCAAACCAGCAGTATAGTGTAGTGAGATGAGGTTAGCAGCTCACCTAATTACTTTGGATTTATAATTGATCAACTCTTACTTCATTTTTGAGACCATTGTATATGTTTTAGGGATAATGATAAACTGCAATAAAATTCCCGAAGGTTAGTAATACCACCTAATTTTTTAATCACCGAAAAACAGTCATTTATTAATGCAACGCTGGCCGACAAACTACTCCGACTTTGCTCCGGAGATTTCCCCCCGGAGTACACAGCCACGCGCTTGGTTTAACGTCATTTTCACTCACTTCTCGACATGCGCTTAAGAGCGCACTGCTGTGATTAGATGGAGACGGGTGTGGACAATATTGGAGACGGACGCATTTGTCTCTCACTAAAATTATACAGCAAAGGGGAAAACTCTTTGCTTTTGCTTTTATTTTGTCAATATGACGTGAAGGAACATGTAGCAGGTGATATGTCGGGAACGTTGCTACAACTTGTCTATAAAGTCTTTAGTTTGTTTTCTGGGATGCTCACTCGTCCTTTATTTAACTGCTAACTGTATCAGTGTTCAAATAACATCAATACTAGCTATAATGTTTTGTCAGCTCATTAAACTGAATGCAGGCCGTAAAGACTGTGTATGAGGTGTGAGAGGTGTCACTCCTTTATTTTTGTTGGCCAAACTGTTGTACTGAAACACTAAGAGGCGTTGGAGAAGAGACTTCATCTTCATTAGCCAAACCGCATTGGGTTTTGTATTGATATCAAAAGTAAACACCAGGTTTTTTTTTTTACATTACTTGTTTTTTCATGTCACAAAGGTATTCCTTTAAAAAACATTAATGTCAAAAAGCATTTTCTTAATGTTTTGTGTATAGTTAATTCCTATACAACATATTGCTGCTCAAACTCTTTAATAGATATGACCCCAATACTGCATCTACGCGTACATAACTTAAAAAATCAAATGAATAATTAAATAAATACCTCCCTCTATCAAAATAGAAAAATAGAGACAAAGACATCATGTAATGATAAAAAGCTGATACGTTGATATTATCAATGAACAAAAAAAACAAATACTTGTCTTTAGATATTCGGATAACGTTTATCTCTATATAGCCTTTTAATTAGACATAACAAATTATATGATGGTATTACGTTCACATACCAACACTACTTTACCTAACAATCAGTAATCATGATTTCAATTTTGATTAAAAAAAATTATCTTAATTATTACGTCGGCGGTAATTGGCAGCCCTAAATCTCATACATGAGCACTATTTTTATCTATATGGACAAAAAGTGCAGTTATGGCTTATGGCCATCAGGGGCCACCTTTCAAAATTGTTACATTGTTTTTTATTTTTGAATCTCTTATGCCCATAAAGTGCTATCTTGCACAATGTTCACATTTATTTTTGTTATTTTTTTTCTGCCAAATTACTTTGTCTATGTCACGTGAAGGAACATGTAGAACGTGATATGTCGGGAACGTTGCTACAACTTGTTTATAAAGTCTTTAATTTGTTTACTGGGATGCTCACTCGTCCTTTATTTAACTGCTAACTATCAGTGTTCAAATAACATCAATACTAGCTATAATGTTTGTGTTGTTTTCATATGCAAATTCAATTTCTACTTGGGGTCCATGAAACAGTGTTTTTATCTACAATTATGTTTCTTCTACCAAGGTTATCATTTTAAATATGTTGTTTTTTTGTTTTTTTTAAACTCGGTTAAAACATTTCAGTATAGCTTTGTTTTGTTTTTTATTTTGAGCACGTTTAAAAATACCGCAATAATAATGATAACCGTTATAAGAAATGTTCATGCCGTGACACCCCTAATATGTTTATTTGAAATCTAAACACTGGCTGAATTTTGACAGATATATGGCCCACCAACCCAACATGGCTGTCACAATTAACAAGTTAACTCATTTGATTAATCACAAAGAAATATTGAATTAATCATGAACACACTTATTAATCTTGCACTTTATTTTGACTGCACAAGCTCTTTTACATTAACTGCTGTACGATCAATTTTAAAATAAATACATACGTCAGGTCAGTACAAAAATGAGTGAGAAGACTTCGACTGATGTGCTCGCTAGCAAATTTCACCCCAAAATACAGCCGGAAAGAACTTTAAATAAAACTGTCACTAAGGTTTGTGCAAATAAATGACATGCATTGAAGTAAAAAAATTAAAAATGTTCCTGGATGACATGACAATAAAATTGTATTTCAGTACAAATATTGGGGTCTTTTCTTAAGTGAATTTTTATTATTCACGCGAATAATGACATGCGATTAATCATGATCTATCCAAATTCCAAAATATGATTAATCTGATTTAAAAAGATAATAATTATTTGACAGCTCTATAATAAAAATATATTATGTTTCTTTATTAAACTGTCATTGTGGGCTCTCTCCGGGTATGCCGGCTTTCTCCCTCTTACAATGACATTCGCCTGGGGATAGGCTGATTGGCGACACTAAAATTTGGCCCTAATGAGTGAATGTGAGTGTGAATGGTTGTCTGTCTATCTCTGTTTAAACCCTCCTTCCACAATACTTTGTCTAATTGTTTGAGCTTGTCATGCATCACTCAGTCAAAAGGTTGACACATAACTGCTGCAAGTGGGGGAAAATTGCATTTGACTCATATGGACCAAAGCTTAAAAACAAATACATTTGGCAGCCTAATACTGTTCTATATAAGTTGTGCAGGGTTGTACTAGAACTGGATCCTATTTAATTGCAAGTAGTTTAAGTGCAAATATAGATGTTCTGGAGGATACAGTGTTGATTTCTTTCTACAGTAATGTTGACTCTGCCCTCTCTTTACACATTGTCGTGTTAGGTATCTCTCTCCTGTCCGCCCGGGCCTTCGCACCGTGCCTCCTGTGTCCCCCGCCAATCCAGACTCTCCAGCTGCTCCTCCACCTCCACCTCCACCACCCAACCAGCCTGTCTCGCAATTTGCCGGCCAGAACGCTCGGCACCCGAGATCCAACTCTCTCAGCCTCTTCTATAAGAAATGTAAGATTTAGCACAAAAGCTACTACGCCGCAACTGAACAGCAAGCATTTTTTATGAGTACATTCCTACTTGTTGTCATGTAATGTACATGAACCACAACAATCATTTGATATCCTTTAAAAGCATAATTTAATATTACACTGTGTCAGTTGTACTAAAATACAAATATACATAACCAGAATATGGACATGCACTCAGGGAGAAATGTCAGCGTGTGCAGTACATCATGGGTCTTGGGTTTTGGGGCCTTATATAAGCACACCTCAGCACTGCTCTTTGGAGAAGACCAACAAATGTTTATTGTTATGCGCACAGTAAAGAAACAAGTTTCCATGCTGTCCATTAATTTGTAGTAAACAAAACTTGGTGAGTGTACAGTAAGAGAAGGCAGTATTATGAATTTAAAAATAATAATAAACCGCAATAAAAATTAACAATGCAGAAAGTAAAATAATGCCTAAAATGTGTCAATAGAGCAAATCGTAATATGCATACAGAGGAAATACAGAAAATCTATAAAAGATAATGCCATTGTAGCTGAGGTAGTTTGGTTTCTGATGTGTGGTTTCTGCAGTGTATCGTCTAGCCTACACCAGGCTAAAGATGCTGTGCTCCTATCTACTGTCCTCCCATCCTGAGCTGGAGCCCATCATCTGGACTCTCTTCCAGCACACCCTGCAGCAAGAGTACGAGTTGATGAGAGACCGTCACCTGGACCAGGTAGCTTGGAACCTCCACTTGTGTCTTACCTTCTTCCTGTCTCACCACCTCATCGCTGTCTAAACTCAATCTCCTAATGCATTTCTTTCACTTTCCTCGTCTAGCTGATGATGTCAGCTATGTACGCCATCTGTAAAGTGAAGAGTGTTGAGTTGCGCTTCAAGACTATTGTGTCATCATACAAGAACATGCCCAACACCAGCCAGGAGGTGACGTCAGCCATCTACAAGCACCATCGTTTAATTGACCCCTCGGCTTCTTAGTGAATATTGGCTTGTTTGTGTGTGTGTGTGCATGTGCGTGTGAGTGTGCATGTGTGTGCATGTGTGTGCGTGTGCGTGCGTGCGTGCGTGTGTGTGTGCGTGCATGTGTGTGCGTGTACGTGTGTGTGTGTGTGTGTGTGTGTGTATGTGTGTGTGTGTGTGTGTGTGTGTACAGACCTTCAAGCACGTGCTGATCACAGAGGGCCACTATGACTCCATTATTGTATTCTATAACGACGTGTTCATGCAGAGGCTGAAAACAAACATCCTGCAGTATGCTTCCCAAAGGGTGAGACCCTTGCACCCACAAATTCAGCCTCATTTCTACTAAGCAGCATACTTCTGTTAAGTTTGCATACACTGGTGAACCAATTTCCCCTTTTCCAATTCATATTACCGGTACCTACTTATTTTGGCAGAGCAGGCACATTCTTTCTAAAACTAATATTATTATCATATGAACTACCTTTGCAAATGTTGAATTTTTTTTAAGTGTTCTTGCTATTGACATGTATTATTATCATAATGTATTGTATTCTGAATAATACAATGGATTAAGACTATTTAATCTGATGTGACAAGCAGGTACCAAACAATACGATTTCTAGTACCTGATCAGAGTTGATACTGACAACTGTTGTTGTGCTAGCAGAGGTCTTTCTTCTTTGCATCCCAACCTGTTGTTTTACACAAAAGAATAAAATCATTCTTGTCGGGCATGTCCTTTCCTGCTGATAAATACTATGGATCCTGCACCTAGCACTCAGACTAGATAAGTCCTATCAAAGTCTGAGAGCACTGAAGAAGCTTGCTCGAATGAGAGGCCAAACATCTTCTAAAACCATCTGAACAATTCAGTTGTGATCAATTCATACCCCTGAGAATACATTGACCGGGTTGAATGAGAATATTGACAAGCACATAATGTTGACACAAACAGGATGGTTTCTTGTTGTTTGAGCAGATAAACACACAATGTATTAGCTCTAAACTCTAGGACAATGCTTTGTGTGTAAGCCTTGTTTTTAACCAGAGCTATTCAACTAAATTGATTTGGGGATCACATTTCTAGAGAGGTAAAAACGGGCGGGGGGCCATTAATGTTGAAGATCAGGCTTTCAATGCTTCATTTGTTGTTTGTTTCGTTCCAGCCGCCTACCCTTTCTCCAATCCCACAAATACCATGCAGCCCTTATAAATTCCCCAGCTCACCTCTGCGTGTGCCAGGAAGCAACAACGTATACATCTCGCCCATGAAGAGCCCTCGCCTGTCCCCTGGCATAATGACTCCTCGTAGCAGGTCAGCTCCTCACGGTGGCAGCACAGCAACGTTCTGTCAGCTTCAGTGAAGTGATGACTAAGTTTGTCTCTCTCTACAGAATGCTGGTGTCCATTGGTGAATCTTTTGGGGTGGGTTTCCTCTTGTGTGCATTATACAGCTTCTTCTTGATCAACAATCACAATGTCAATGTTTATGTTATTTGTTTTTTCATCATGTGTAGCAGTCCAATCGCTTCCAGAGGATCAACCAGATGGTCAACAATGGCGAGCGCTCCTTCAAGAGAACTTTGGATATGGGAGGCACTCCCAAGCCTCTGAAGAGGTTACGATTTGATGAAGATGGGCAAGATGAAACCGATGGCAGGTGGGTTGAAGCCTTTTGTAAAAAAAAAAATCATATTATTATGGGTATTGGGTTTAAAGAAGACAAGAACAATGTTGAGTGGCAACGAACGCGAGGAGATGCCATCTGCCTTAAAGGTTTTTTTATGCAAAATACATTTTTAAAATGATGTTATAACAGCAGTATGTGATAAAGTGTGTGCAGGCACGTGGCACACACAATTCTTCATGAGTGACTCTTCCATTTACGAACCAACATTTTTTAATGAATGAAAACTAATTTTTAACCACAGAACAACACAAACAGATGACCACCTTAGGTGTGATTGTAAATGTATGAATTCTTGTTTGCCCTGAGTGACTGGCCCACAGTCATGGGTGTACGTTAACCTAATGTGAAGCTGAAAAGCCGAGCAGTTTTGGAGAGATCTATATCCAGAGTGTCATTAGAAAAACTGTAATATGCATTGAGGTAATTTACATCACAAAAAGCAGTTGTTCTTTTAAAGACATATGAGAGCAAGTTTTCCCTCTTTGAACTAGAAAATAACAATATTTTTACTAACATATCAATGCACTTAAGTACAAACATCACCATCCATCAACTACCAATGAAAACATACAAAAGCAACTGATCAAATTGTAAGCGTATTATTATATCCTCCAATGTTCATCAAGTTTTCTGCTAGTTGTCACTTAGGTTGCCAAATCTATGAACATTAAGTAAAGGACAACTTGTTGGCAAAGCCGCCCGACCGATAGTCTTCACTTTTTTCCTTGTTTTACTTTTGTTAAACCATTTTGATGCCATTTGACTCAAACTGGAATTATTTGGATGCATGTTTTGGGTTATTAAGAATACATGAAGAAAAAAATGTCTAATAATTGATTTTAAAATCAAAAAACAAAGTTAACAATAAAGCAACTTTCAGTGGGCTATTGCTTGTTTAATAAGTTATCTACCGTGCATTTTGTGGTTTGAACCCACATTTTCTGCTTTAAAAACACTTTGACCACCAGAACTACCATTGTAAATATAATAATAATCGGTATGTTTGGTAAGGCAATTACGTTTGTTATGAAATTTTAAATAGGGTACACTTATTGACTGACATTACAAGCTCTTTACCAGGTCAAGAGTTAAAAAAAAACCCATCCCGATGACCAATCCACTACGTCTAACACTCCCTCTTCCTGGTCTGACATAAAATACACCTTACACAGCAAAACATAATGCTACAAAATCATATTTTTGAAAAATGTATGATTTTACTTAGTAATTTAAGAGCATCAAAAATCTCTTCTGATCCCGTGCTCCTGGCACATGCATGTCTGTGTGCAAGGCCCCTGAACTGGGTGACCGAGAAACTTTGACCCGCAGTCAGCTAGGATAGTCTCCAGCTTACCTACGGCCCTAGAAAATGGATGGATGCATGGACAGTAGTGAATCTCTGCGCTCCGTCTCCCTTAGCTTGGGAATCATTGGCTTGAAATACCTTGAATAAGATTATTTTACATACACAAGGAAAAAAAGTCATGCTATGTAAATGAATCGTGTCCTTCCTTATATTTGACTAACCTGAGTATTTAAATAGTTTAGAAATCTACATATTCTTCATGATGGATGTTTGATGATTGGTGTACTGTAATTTAAACAGCAAATCTGGCAGAGATTCAACCCTCATGAAGAGGCTCAATGAGATGAGTAAGTAGATGGTCTTTGCACTTCATCTTATTTTACATGTATCATTCATTTTACAGTGAATATACTGAAGCAATCACTAACACCAGAGCTCCTTTCTACGCAGACTCCACCTGCAGTCGTATGAAGGAGGATGCAGAATCTCGAAGGGAGAAGCAATAAAACCTACTGAACCAACCCTGCACTGTTTGTCAAAATGAACTGGGTTTTTTTGGTTGTTTTTTTGGGGGCGTGGCATGGTTAAGTTTGTCTGTACATTTAGTGTGATTCTAGTTTCTATTTAATTTTATTTTTTTTGTCTCTAAGGAGTGATATTTGATGTGAATAGTAGGTTAGGAGGCTTTAATCACAAATAATGATTGGTTTCATTAGAAGTGAGATTAGTTGAGTTTATTTTTTTAAGACTGACTTAACTGAAGCTACAACACAAACTTGACTTTGTTTTTGTGTATTTGTCATTTGGAATCTTTCAGTCATAATGTGACATTTGCAGTGTGAAATTT